>NC_134844.1:32879070-33179070 GCF_965363235.1 Mytilus galloprovincialis | reverse complement strand
GCGAGTGGGGCATTCGTGTACAGGGGACACATTCTTGTTTTGACAGTCATGACAGTGACTGAGTGTTTTCCTGAATCTTGAATTAACTCAAACTAATTTGATACAACATTTCAAGGGTAGCAGTACCGGTTAAATGGTATATACAAAGTAATGAAGAAAAGGTCATTTGTTTTATACCTTGTTAGGTCAACCTTGAGACAAAAGAATTAGTATATACAAAAAAAGCAGATGTGGTATGATTGCCAATGACACAACTCTCCACCAGAGACCAAAATGACACATAAATTAAGAACTACTGGTATAGGTCATCATACGGCATTATATTCCTATTTTCTCCATCAATTACATGTATACACAAAATTTAAAAGAATATGAACAAGTACTCAATGGCTTTGAGTCATAATGTTGTATATGAGTAGGGCGTGTTTTCTTCTTAAAGATTATTACCTTCTATGTCTGTGCATTCAAATTCTGACTATATATCTAGTACAAAACAATGTATTTATATTTTCCAAATATGCTTGTAATATTTGCCACTGGATGTTAAGAACCCTGATTATAAATGAAATATTAAACAAAGGATATCAAAGTGGTCATTGAATCAGTTGATTCAAGCACATTCAAACCTTGTGTATAGGTCACTGTTATAATCAAAGAAAACCATATTTCATTTGGTAGTATATTCCGAAGTTTATAGGTGCTATGTGAATGATATTTTCTTTGACTTTGTAATAGGTGTAGCCACAGAAAGATTATTGCTTGCATTAGATGTTTATAATTTTCTACATGTAGGTTTATAATTATAATTGGTAATTTATATTATTCATTGATGAATTACAGGTATTACCTTAGTTGTCTCTCCTTTAGTCTCTTTAATGGAGGATCAGATAATGGCATTGGAAAGATTTGGAATTGATGCTACAAAACTAGATGCCTCAGCCAGCAAAGAAAAGGTCAAAGCTGTTCAAGAGGCTATGTTGGACAAAAATGCTAGTCTCAAACTGTTATATGTCACACCAGAAAAACTGGCAAAAAGTAAAAGATTTATGGCAAAATTGGAGAAAATGTACCAGGCAGGGAGGTTTTCTCGACTAGTGATCGATGAAGTCCATTGTTGTTCACAGTGGGGACATGATTTCCGTCCAGGTAAATATATCAGATAGATGTATAAGGACGTCCTTTGACCTTTAACATGTATAATCGTTTACTTTTTACTAATTGTGACTTGGATGGAGAGTTGTCTCATTGGCACTTATACCACATCTTCTAATATCTATATAAGGTTTTATTTATGAAAATAAAAGGATATGTTAGGTAAACTGAGATAAAAATTTCATGTTTAGGTCAAGACTTTATTGTCATACAGAGAGTATATAGCTAACATATATCTGTTACAATTATAAATTTAAAATGAACAAAATACATAAAGGGAAAAATATTTTCATTGGTGAGGTTTGCTGAATTGGACAGGAACATTATTGAATGTCAGAATGAAACTTCATCAAGTTATATGAGTACTCAGTCCTTCCCTATTAAGTTGATCATTACGTATAGTGAATAAAAAGAAAAATGAAAATTGGTTGAAATTAGAACTTAATTGTTATTTTGGATAAAAAAGATACAGAGTTATGAAAAACAATGCTTTGAAATTCTGAATCAAAAGATGACCGCAAGTAATTAAAGATTGTTAACGTTGCTTTAAATGTTTTTCAGATTACAAGTTTTTAGGTATAATGAAGCGACAGTTTCCAGAAGTTCCCATTCTTGGTTTAACAGCTACAGCTACTACTAAAGTGTTGGAGGATGTCAAGAAAATATTAAATATTCCTAACTGTCATCTGTTTAAAGCTTCATTTAACAGACCAAATCTATTTTATGAGGTACAAATCAATGATTATTGTTTAAAGCTTTTTATTTATATAGATTGATGTTGTTGAATAATCCACACATTGCATATAGATTTTTAAAAGTTACTATTTGGGAGTATATTTATGGTTCACGACCTCATTTTCATGGTTCATGTGACTGAAATAAAAACTGCATACTTTTAGTGATAAGGTGATATAATACTCTATTAAGCAATATTGTTTGGTATGTAAGCATTTTTGTGAAGCCTGCAACCTTTGTCGCAAAAGCTAGACATAGTGATCCTATATTCCGTTGTCTGTGTCGTCGTTGGTGGCAGCGGTGGCATCCACAAATATTACCTCTGTGGTTAAAGTTTTTGAAATTTTAATAACTTTCTTAAACTATCCTGGATTTCTACCAAACTTGAACAGAAGCTTGTTTATTTTCAGAAGATGGTATCCAGAAAAAAAATTCTTTTTCCCCCTGTACTTTTCTTATAAATGGACTTTTCCTATCCAAGGTCGTGGTTTTCTCAGGGCACTCCTGCTTCCTCCACCAATAAAAACTGGCTGCCACGAAATAGCCTAAAAGTGGCGCCTAAAAGTGGCGTTAAAACACCAAAAATAAATAAATAAATCTAAATGGAATTAGTTTTTCTGCCAGTTAACATTACAATCATTCTGTAGTTAAAGTTTTTGAAATTTTATAAACTTTCTTAAACTATCCTGGATTTGTACCAAACTTGGACAGAAGCTTGTTTATGATCAAAAGCTAGTATCTAGAAGGAAAATTTGTAAAAGTATATTTCCTGCTTTTCCTTTCATTATATAAAAAAGAAGATGTGGTATGAGACAACTATCCACAAAAGACCAAAATGACACAGACATTAACAACTATAGGTCACTGTACGGCCTTCAACAATGAGCAAAGCCCATACTGCATAGTCAGCTATAAAAGGCCCCGATAAGACAATGTAAAACAATTCAAACGAGAAAACTAACGGCCTAATTTATGTAAAAAAAATGAACGAAAATCAAATATGTAACACATAAACAAACGACAACCACTGAATTACAGGCTCCTGACTTGGGACAGACACATACATAAATAATGTGGCGGGGTTAAACATGTTAGCGGGATCCCAACCCTCCCCTAACCTGGGACAGTGGTATAACAGTACAACATAAGAACGAACTATAAAAATCAGTTGAAAAAGGCTTAACTCATCAGATGGACAAACATACAAGTGGACGTTGCCCGGTACTTATACATCCCGACACAAAAAGACACAATGAACAGATCTGAGAGTACTCGCAGTTATCTGACAGCTAGTTCAAAGCCATTAACAACTAATAAAAAAATCATGCATCTAAGACTAAACTATCAATCCGTACACATCCAACATCCAATGGATTTAGTGTAAAGACGTCTTAAACAGCCAGAGAACTTATTTTACTTATATATGAACTTAGTTTTTTCCAGTTGACATTATGATTACATACAGTCTGCAGTTAAAGTTCGTAAAACATTTATGAGATTCATAAAGTAGGCGAGACACTGGGTTCTGTGAAACCCTGTGGTATGGGCTTTGCTCATTGTTGAAGGCCGTACGGTGACCTATAGTTGTTAATGTCTGTGTCATTTTGGTCTTTTGTGGATACTTGTCTCGTTGGCAATCATACCACATCTTCTTTTTTATACTTACAAATATTTTACTCGTCTTTTGTTTATGTAAACTCTATTTTGACATAGTCATAGGGTGATATTGCTATGTGAATATTGCTAAACACTGCATTTTATGACTGTTGTGAAAGTAAAATTTTATGTGTTATTGGATATACCATTTTGTCACACAATTCAAAATAATTTAATCATTATATTTCGTTTAACATGTATTGTAGGTAAAAGCTAAACCATCAGCATTTAAAGAAACAATATCAGAGATGGTTGAATTAATTGATAAAAGATTTAGAAACCAATCAGGTCAGTGATGATATTTATAGAATAAAAACTAATCCAAGAATCTTAATATAGAAAAATATTCACAAGTGACACACACCAACACATTTAAACACAACTGTGTGTAGCTATTGTATTGATTATCAGTGTTGTTCAGTAACATGTTGAATATTTTTCGAAATTTGATTTTTTATTATTAGTTTCTGTAAATTCAGAAATTTGTAAATTCAGAAATTTGCGATGTTTTTCTTAATATAAATAACGCTAACGAATGTATCCCATAAGTTAGTACTTGCAATCTCATATTTAATACATATATCTATATGCAAATTTTCCTAAACTCGAAATTATTAATTTCACATTTTTCTTTCTTTCAAAGGGCTGTTCCATAAAAACATACATGAGACCAAGGGAAGGCAACTTAAATTTGCCTCTATGGGTGGGTGTGAAATATTGTGTTTAATGGGTCTAAAATGTATGCAGGACTTGCTTCTATGGATGGTCACTGTATTTTTAAAGTGCCTTCCCTGGGTTCCATGTATGTTTAATGGAACAGCTCAAAATCCTAATAATGAATGCACACAATAATTTCTGAATTTACTGTACTCTTTTTATTACATTTTTCATGGACTTTTTAATGGAAACAAAGTAGAAAATGTAAGTAAATATATCTATGCCTACATATTTGTTTTGATGCAACATCTAGTTTATTAACAGCACCCATTGTTCTATTACATCCCATGAGTAAAATCAGCAGCTTTTATCTCACATGTGAAATTACTTTTTTTTACTGGGAAATCATTGTATTTCATTGCTATCAATTTCCAGGTATTGTGTACTGTTTTACACAAAAAGAATCAGAAGAGGTTACAAGAGAGCTGAGACAACAAGGAATAAAGACAGGGTGTTACCATGCCAGCATACCAGCTAAACAAAAAAGTCAAATACATGAGATGTGGTTGGCAGATAAAATTTTGGTGAGTTAAGTTTTATTTTCATTTTAATAACACCTCATAACCAACTTCTTGAGCTTACAATGTTCCTCTGTCCAGGTACTTATCACAACTATGTTCCACCCGTAAAAACTGTAGATCAGTGTTAGGCAACTACTTATTTTTGTAAAAATCAGAAAAAGGAAATTTGAACATTTTCCATCAGTAAAAAGATAATTGGTTATTTAACAAAGATCCACCATTCCTCATAACCTAATAATTGAAAGTTAAATATATACATCTATGCTTGATAAAACAACAACAATTATACACCTCCTACTTCATATTTTGATCAGATTGGCTTGTTAAATTTGCATTTTCATATGATAGGCAATCTGACATATAATTTATTTGGCTTTTTATCAGTGATTTAACTAGCAGATAAATTGCCCATTCATTGGTATCAACGAGTTCTATGCTATTAGTTTATCTTTTGTATATTTACAACATATTTCTGTACATAAATTTTGAACATTTTTTTCTGACCTCCTTTTACTCATTAAATGTAATTGTAATATTATATATTAATAAATGGTCGCATCATGTCTTCTGCTCTGGTACAACTGATTGTCAAAACAAATTAAAATCTGGTATTTAAATATAGTGGTATTAATAGTGTGTAATGAAGTAATGAATTAAGATTTCTAGTGGTATATTGCTTTTTACTAATATAACAATTAATTCTCTATTGGTACAATGTACCATATGTTGATCTATAATCAGAAAAGGTTGATGCAGCAAATACATGATATATATAATTTTCATTATCAACATTATACAATACATTTTTGTTTTGATTTTAATCACTGTCTTTGCAACAGAAACCAATGTGTTAATGACTTTCATTATAAAAATCCTTACATAATGCATGAGTCTGACAATTTTTTTTTTTTAAAATAAAGTATTGAGGTTAATACTTAATGTTACTAAATGTAAAACCTTAGGAGCAGTATATTGTCAGTAAGAATATATGAGAATTGCATCTTGTATTTTAGGTTATTGTGGCAACTGTTGCTTTTGGCATGGGAATAGACAAACCAAATGTCAGATTTGTTATTCATCATTCTATCAGTAAATCTATGGAGAATTTATACCAAGAAAGTGGACGAGCAGGGCGAGACGAACAGAGATCAGATTGTATCGTATACTACAGATTTGCTGATGTGTTTAAACAAAGTACTATGGTATTCACAGAACAGACTGGTTTAGACAATGTCTATGGTGTTATGTCATACTGTTTAGACATATCTAAGTAAGTACATAAACATGCTTGTATACACTATATAGAAGAAGTGATTTTTAGGCAGTTAAGCTGCCTTATGCGAGCACCCTGGATTTTGGTTCCCCCCTGGGAATTTTTGAAAAAGTGCCATTTCTCTGATCTGGCAGGTCTGGTAGATTATTTATAACTAATTAGACATTTTTTTCACACTTTTTGTTATGAAAAACAATAAATATAAGGAAGATTACCTTAAATGATCGTCGATTTTCCCAAAACAATTGATGTTCCCCATTTGAAAAAGTGCTAATTAAAAAGTTAAGCATAGCTTTTTATCGTCTGTGCTTTTGATGAAGATGTCAGTGAGCTATTGTAAGAATAATTTCATTGCCGAAAATGTTTGTAATGAAGGCATTAAAATTTGCCAAATGGCGCATGGATATAATTTTGCGGCTATTTTTAATCAGTGACGCCGTTGAATTTGGTGGATTCCATCCCAATAAAGGTAAATATTTAAAAGCATTGTCTTACTTCCTCTCTGTATAAGTCTTGAATTTGTAAGAATACTTGATTATTTTATTTCTACATTGTATGAAGATATGTATTTTATTTAATTATTTAATGCAAGCTGATGTTATTATTATTTGTCATCGTGTCTCTCTGTACTTGCTATGTATCGTGGAAACCCCCAAACATTATACTCGATCAGGGCCTTTGCAATTTTAATCGGGACCTCATTTGAATACGTATTTATAGATTTTGTCGATGTCAAGGTCATTTCAAGATGGTTTCCTTAATCGTGTTTAAGTTAAGACTTTGGTGTTACAGACTGCTACATGTGCTTTGATATAGCCAAAGGCGCTTAAAAAATATTAAGATTACTACTTTATCAATAATTTGCTAATGGACAGCATTATTTCACTTCAAAAGTATATAATTGTAAAATATTAAGTACGAAATTTGTGACGCTTCCCAAGCCTTAATTGATTTGGATTTACAAGCACTTTTCATTTTCCGGATATTTAAGCATTCGTGAAATTTTCAAGAATCATAACTTTTCGTTTCCTTCAGCAACTTGATACTGGTAAACCACTTTTCTATTAAATTACTGTGAAATAAAACTCGCATGGTACGAAAAGAAGCCTGTAGAAGGTAACGTTGTGCGTTACGAAGTTACGTTTTTAACAAGTTACAAACAGTATTTTTCTTAATTCCTACATCAATTATTTATAGAACAGATATATTATTTTATTATAACATTGGCAATGGATGACAGCGAATCCGTGATCAAGATATTTCACTAACAATTTCAAATAAAATTGGAATGAAAATGGGGAATGAGCTAAAAAGACAACAACACGACCAAAGAGCTGAGAACAGCCGAAGGCCACCAAATGGTCTTCAATGCAACGAGAAACTCTCAAACATGAAGGCTTGCTTCAATTGACCCCTAAACAAAAGTTACTAGTTCAATGATTATGGAGTTCATGTCATACTAAACTTAAGTTAAAATTATACACAAGAATCTATAATTGAAAATCATACAAGACTAACAAAGGCCAGACGATCCTGACTTGGGACCCTAGAAAATTTAAGCATTACAAATGTAATTATAAGGGCCTCAATGACCATGAACATGGACAAAACTAATACATAAAGATTTTAGACATGATTGAATATATAAAAAAGAAGATGTGGTATGAATGCCAATGAGACAACTGTCCACAAGAGACCAAAATGACACAGACATTAACAACTATAGGTCACCGTGCAGCCTTCGACAATGAGCAAAGCCCATACCCCATATAAAAGGCCCAAATAAGACAATTTATAACAATTCAAACGAGAAAACTAACGGCCTTATTTATATAAAAAAAATGAACGAAAAACAAATATGTAACACATAAACAAACGATTACCACTGAATTACAGGCTCCTGACTTGGGACAGGCACAAACGTAAATAATGTGGCAGGGTTGAACATGTTAGCGGGATCCCAACCCTCCCCTAACCTGGGACAGTGGTATAACAGTACAATATGAGAACGAACTATAAAAATCAGTTGAAAAAGGTTAACTCATTAGATGGACAAAAATACAAGTGGACTTGACATGAAGCCTTTATGCTACATTGTATATGTAAAAATTTTAAAGCAATAATGAATATTATACCTATTTGTATTTGTTTTTATTTCAGCTTGATTCCAATCTTTTGCAATGGCTAATACAAGAAGAGGCAAGGCATACATGTACATGTATATGTACAATACATGATTCTCTGTAGCAACTGGATTGTCTATTCACCCCTATAGTTCCACAACAACAATGAAACTTTAGACTACTACATGTACGATGTTATTAAAATATTTACATATACCTACATGTAAATCTACATACATGATCAATTTTGAAGATTGTTTTTGCCAGGTGTAATCATGTCAACTAATACAACAAGTTTTGATTCAGCTTTCTGACAGGAATTATTTATAAACTTGCCAGCAGTTACAACAAATGAATATTATTAATTGAGTTAAAAATTAAGCTCATTTGGACAGTGATGTGATTTTGACGTGTATTGAAGTAGACATTAAACATGTTAAACGTTTCAAATTGATATCGAATTATGTGTAAATGCAGCATTGATTTATTTAAGAAAATAAGAATAAAGAAATATTAAAAAAAGATGGACAAAATATTTGTATTAAATTTGTTGGAATTTTTGTCTTGCCAAAGATGACAGAGTCAAAAAGAGAGGCATACATGTATATATAGTTGTGTTGTTTTGTCAGCATGGTCAGCATCAACAATGTATTACAAAAATGTAGTTTGTGATTGTGTGATTAGGTCTAGTTAATGGGAGGTCAATGATATTTGGTACGCAGTTGTGTTAGCATAGGTATATCTCATTACCTGATTACCAGAATATTTAGCCCCACCCCCTTTGTCATAGTCAATTGACTCTGAAACTTAGTTTACATGTATTAGTTTTTGATTAGGTGAGTTATTGAGGAACCACTAGTGAATGGTCAATGATATTTGGTGTGTAGTTGTATAAACTTTGTCACTTTCAATTTCTATTGAGGATATTTGACCCTGCCCCCTAAATTATTCTCTTTTTACTTGGAAACTTACGTTACTTTGAAATTTCATAAAGCTTTTGATTATTTTACTATGAAGGAAACCAATCGTCGTAAGTCAATGATGATTGCCATGTAGGTGAAGAAGCATTAGTACGTTTCAGTTCCATAGAGGATATTTGGTCCTTAACCCTCGGTCATATGCATGATCTATTGACTTTGACTATAATTATGTTAGTTTAAGAAACCAGCAATCTATGTGTTAGGGTTTGATTAAAGGGGACAACTTATGAAAAGTCAATGTTATTTGGTAAGCAGTTGTATAAGTGTTGGCACATCTTATTTCCATAGGGATCGTTCAGCCCTGTACAATCAGTCATGGATCATTGTCTTTGAATATATTTTACATGTTAATGCATTTCTATTTTAATTGTATTATTAAAAAATAACAAATAGGCAAAACATGTCTCTGTATTAAAAGCTGATTATAGATAAGACATGTAGAATTATTATAAAGATAAGAATATGTGGAATGATAGCCAATGCATCATAATGAGACAACTATATATATATCCACCAAAATAAATGAAGAAAGTAAGCAATTATAGTTAGGCAACCATACAGGCTTCAAAAAATGTTGTATCATTGCTAGGCCATTATAACAACATCAGCATTTATTGTAATATAACTTACAAGAAAATTACATCACTTAAGATAGTTTCAGCTATGATTTGATGATTGTGCATACAATGTAGGTGCACCAACTGATGCAACTAAAACTGCTAATATGGCATATTCATACTTTAGAATATAGTTGAATTAAACCATACACCACTGCTGGACCCCATTATTGAAATTATTAATCTGATAAGAATAATCCTCCATGCAGCTTGTAACTATTAGCAAAACCTACATGTATACTGCATAGTAAGCTTTAAAAGACCAGAAAATTACAAATGTTAAACAATAAAACTACAGCAGCCTGATTTATGTACAAAACAATTATGAAAAATGGATATGATATACAGCAACAATTACCAAATTACTGGGTCCTCAATATGGACAGGCACAATTTTAACTCTAAGTGGCAGGATTGGATAGTGAAAACTTTAGGGTACAAACATTATTCAATACTAGAGAAATAAACGAGATAATATTTTCACCAATTTTTCAACAATATTCGTCTTAACTTCTGCCAAGTTTGCCTCTCCTTTTTTTTACTTAACTGCCTACAGCGCCTTTGGTGCTTTGATTTTGAAATGCACTCAGACAGTTCCTATGAATTTAAAAAAATAACTTTGTCATAATTAAAGACTTTAATACAGGATCAGTGCCTTTATTGTCTATTATTATTTCATCATAGTCTGCCAAATGTTTGTTATATGAAGAAGATGGTTGAAAAAATGTGAAGAGAGATTGATTTTGTTTTTAAAGATTTATTATACCCCACGCAAGGAAGTTGCGGAGGGTATAATGTTTTTGACCCGTTTGTTCCTCTGTCCATCCATCAGTCGGTCAATCCTGTTTCTGGTCATCGCAACTCCTCTCAAACCACACAACAGAATTTCATGAAACCTTTTAAGATAATAAGGACATACTATGTAGATGTGCATATCAACAGGAAATGATGATTTTATTATTTTCTAGGAGTTACGCCCCTTTGAACTTATTTGCTTCAATGTACTACTGCAACAGTTTGTCATCGTAACTTCTCTGAAACCACACAACAGAATTTAAAAAAACTTTTTAAATAATAAGGATATACTATTTAGATGTGCATATCGACAGGAAATTACAATTCAATTTTTTTTTCTAGGAGTTCTGCCCTTTGAACTTATTTTCTTTAATGTACTACTGCAACAGTTTGTCATCGCAACTCCTCTTAAACTACACAACAGAATTTCAAGAAACTTTGTAGATAATAAGGACATACTATGTAGATGTGCATATTGACAGAAATTATGATTCAATTTTTTTTCCTTACACTTATTTTATTTCTCCAATGTTGGGACGTGGGGTGTGTGAGCGCGCTCACTAGGGTTCTTTAATTAAAAATTGAAATGACAATTAAAATGTAACTTTTTGTTTTAGATGTAGAAGAGCATCAATAGCTAGACATTTCGGAGAGCTGTGGGATAAATCACAGTGTAATAAGATGTGTGACCATTGTAATAAAGACACAGAAGGTGAGAATGGTTAGGAAGGAGAGTTGTGATATTTGAGGGGAACATAGTTGAAATGTAATAAGAAATAGTTACAAATGTTATTAGAAATAATTTCTCTCATGTACTTTAGATTTGAAAGGTATAAATAGTCATGATAGTGTAATCCCTAATTGGTAAATAAATTTCGTATAATGCTTCAGCAGATATTTTAGTCATAGTGACCTTGACCTATTGTTGTTGAATAAATAAGCTTCTTCCCCTTCCCTATATCTTCAATCTGTTTATGTTTCATTCAAGGGAAACTCAAAGAAAATTAGAACATTCATTTTTATGCCCCACCTACTTATGCCCCACCTACAATAAGATTTTGGTCAAGGTAGTTTTTGATGAAGCTGAAGTCCAATCAACTTGATACTTAGTACACATGTTTCCTATGATATGATCTTTCTAATTTTAATGCCAAATTTAATTTTTTACCCATTTTCACGGTCCATTGAACATCAACTAAAATTTTGCCAAATACAGCTAAAAAACTTATCTTTTCTTACAGGGGAAAAGAGAGATGTTACAAAATTAGGATTAAATGTTTTAACAATATTAGACCAAGCATCTGCAACTGATCAAAGGATAACTGCATTGAAACTGTTAGATGCCTGGGAGGGTAAAGGGGCAGGCTCACTAAAAGTCAGAGGATTGGACCCTCCTAAGGTGTCCAGAGACAAGCTTGAGAGAATTATTGGTCACATGTTATTACAAGGTTTTATAAGAGAGGATTTTCATTTCACACCATACAGCACAATAAGTTATCTTGTTGCAGGTAAATATACACAAGTACAATTATTTAAAAATTATGAAGAAAGTTTGGTTTTTTTTGAGAAATTTTAGAAAAAATACCTCAAGCAAACTATTTTGTTTTCAACTGGAAAAATAGTTTAAATTTTAAAACTTTGTTAATTTTTATCTTGTCAGATATATTTTGACAGCTATAATAAAGATGTCCCTTTTAAAAGTCACCTTCCTGAAATGAGTTTAAAGTGTACAGAGCTAGTTCTGGGAAGGAAATTGATTTTCTCTAGTTGGATGACATACGTTTTCCTTTAGACTCCAACATGCCTTTCACTTTCAGATTTTGGTTGTTTACTTATTAGTTAGTTAAAAATTATATTGACTGATGCTTTTGCTAACAATGCATTCAATCCTAAAAATCCTTCCATATATATTCAACTTCTATGTAAATATGTTGTAAATTTGACAATATTTATATGTATTTCATAGGTTTTACAATTTCTCTGTCTGAAACACGAAAAAATTTACAGAACCAGATCATAGATTCTATAATTACATGAATTCATTATTATTAAGCCTATATTTGCGGCAGTGTATAAAGATTGATAACTGATTCCTGTACATATAACTAGATTGTACAATTATTGAATATAATATATAAATAAAACTTGCCACACACTGATATATCTAAAAACAAATACTAAGCCAGATAACGAACACAAAGTTCGATTTGTTTTTAGGAGGCAATATTGATCAGTTTACTGTTTAAAGCATAATAACAAATGATACTTTTATGTATATTTTTAGGGGCAAAGGCGAACTTGTTAAAAAGTGAATCAGCAAAATTAGCAGTGGAATTTTTCAATAAAAGAAGATCACTACCAACTCAGAATTCCAACACAGACAATTCACCCTCATCACAGAGTGATCATAAACCTCTAGCCAAACAGAATGATACAAAACCAAAACTTGTTGTTATAAACTCAGAAAATTCAAAGTTCTCAAACTTTACTGGAACTTCCACTAATCAGAGTAGTCAAGATGAAAATGACTTTACAAAGACAAAAAAGTCAGGCAAATTAAAAAGGAAGAAGCCAGTGATAGATGACTCTGATAGTGATGATTTGGACTTTGGAGAAGAATTTAAAAGAAAACCTGCTATGAAAAAGAAATCCTCTCGGGATACAAGTTCTTCAAAATCTGAACGTATTAGTGGCAGTCACAGTAACAATTGTTCAAACTCAGAATCTCTTAATGGGAACCTTTGTGAATCTAATGAAGCAGAATCAGGGGACGATTCAGATGTTATAATTGAAAATGTTAAGAAATCAAAAGCTATTATGATTGATTCTGAGTGAATGATAAAAAAAGAAAAGAAATTAAGGTTATAGCATCAGTCTTATGCAAAATTTGAATGAAGGCATACACCATGGAAATGTGTAGCACAAAATAATGCTCATAAAAAACATAAGTTCTTTCAGCTGTTGTAATCTCTTTTGTGATCAATGAAACAAGGGTTTCCTAGTTTCTTTTTCAAACATTTCTTATATTTAGTTTGTTATGTTGATAATTCTCAACATTACTTCATTTCATATTAATATTCATCAAGATAATTGAAAACATACAAATGTACACAAGTTTTTATACGCCCGTCGTCTTTTAGACGGGACGTATTATGGTATACCGTTGTCCGTCTGTCCGTCCGTCCGTCTGTCCGTCCGTCCGTCTGTCCGTCCGTCCGTCTGTCCGTCCGTCCGTCGTCCACACTTCGGACAATAACTCAAAAACACTTTCACCAATTTCCATGAAACTTAAGTGAATTGTTTATATCTATTGACGTAAGCTCCCTTTCGTTTTTTTTTAATTTCAGATTTTAAGTTTTGGATTTATGGGGCTTTATTCATAAAAAAGGGGGGATTTTCAACACTTCGGACAATAACTCAAAAAGGCTTTCACCAATGTCCATGAAACTTTGGTGAATTGTTTATATCTATTGATGTAAGCTCCCTTTCAATTTTTATAAATTTCAGATTTTAAGTTTTGGATTTATGGGGCTTTATTCATAAAAAAAAAGGGGGATTTTCAACACTTCGGACAATAACTCAAAAAGGCTTTCACCAATGTCCATGAAACTTTGGTGAATTGTTTATATCTATTGATGTAAGCTCCCTTTCAATTTTTATAAATTTCAGATTTGAAGTTTTGGATTTATGGGGCTTTATTCATAAAAAAAAGGGGGATTTTCAACACTTCGGACAATAACTCAAAAAGGCTTTCACCAATGTCCATGAAACTTTGGTGAATTGTTTATATCTATTGATGTAAGCTCCCTTTCAATTTTTATAAATTTCAGATTTTACATTTCCGTGTTATGAATTTTTATGCTTAAAAAAGGGGGGATTTTCCAATTTTGGGACAATAACTAACACTTTCACAAAATTTTATGCAACTTTGATAAATTGTTTATATCTATTGACATAAGCTCCCTTTCCATTTTTATAAATTTTAGATTTTACGTTTTCTTAAGTAATAAATTTTTATACTTTAAAAAGGGGGATTTTATGAAACTTTGGTGAATATATAAATGTAACATCCCTTTTGATTTGTATATATATTTCTAGTTGATCATATATATTCATTTAAAGCATAAAAGACAAGTTAAAAGAGCAACGGGCGTATCATGCGCTAAAGCGCAGCCCTTTATTAAAAATGGGTCGTTGACTACAATCAAGATTAATTTATTGAAAAATGCCTAACTGCCAATTAAGACTTGTAACATGTTGACAGTCAGCATTGTAAGTAATACATTTTGGAAAGGCAAGACTTAAATTTTTCACATTAAAAAAAAAGTAAAATAACAAAGTTAAAATTAAGTAGAAAAATTAAAGCTCAAACACATCAAATGAATTGATTATTATATTTGTAGAGCCAAAATGAAAGATTTGAAAGAAAAGGAGAAGGTTCACAAAGGGTTAAAATTGGCCCTGATTTTTTTATGTTTTTTAAATTGGGCAAAAAATTACAAATTTCACATAGAAATACTTGTGATAATACTACTAAGACAAAAATATTTTTTCTGGCACTTTCTTTTACTATTTATGGAGCAATGACCCCTCAAATGAGCATAATTTGTATTAAAAGGTCAACTTTGGTACTTTTTGTCCATAATTTTAATTGTTTTTGGCATAATTAACCTTGGCCTCCATCTACGATCCAAAAAGTTTTTATATTGATGAAATCTATATCAAAATTGGAATCTTTTGGTTACAACACATTCTGGATCGTAGGTGGCGTCCAAGGTGTTTCAAAAGCTTTTAGGTCTGAAAAATGCACAAAATCATCATATTTTGACAAAATGTCCAAAATGGGCTTACTTTTGCGAATATCTTGTAGTCTTATGAAAAGAACTGATATATTTAGCATTTATACTTTTGAAATAAAGTTATATTTTATTGGAATAGTATTATACAGCTCAATTGACAGTCTGGTGTTGTCTTTGTCTGTTAGCTATGACTTCCAGAATTCCTTGATGTAAATTGTCATTTATGGAAAAAGGTGAAGACACAAACGAGAAAATCAAAGACCACATATCATAAATAATCTGACAACACCATGGCGAAAAAAAAAACAGTAATGGCATAGGGTAAAACAACTAGAACAAGCAACACAAACACTAACACCACAAAAATCTTGCACTTGTATTACTCATTGCAAGTAACAAAACTAGGTTAAGATGCATTTCTAGATGTCACAATCAAGGAAATGAAGATTGAATGGTAGATTTCACAAGTGAAGCATATTTAAGATCACCTGTGACATATTTCATAGATATTGAATGTTCACAATGGGATAATTGTCACATAGATATTGAATGTTCACAATGGGATAATTGAAATCGTATCTTATCATGTTTAGTTCTGAACAAGCAGGAATCGTCGAATGCAAGATGCAAATCAAGATATGAAGCAGACTTCGTTTTTGTCGAGCCTTCGACCTAAGTCGAAAAAGCGAGACTAAGCGATCTTACATTCCGTCGTCGTTGGCGGCGGCGGCGACAACAAATATTCACTCTGTGGTTAAAGTTTTTGAAATTTTAATAACTTTCTTAAACTATACTGGATTTCTACCAAACTTGGACAGAAGCTTGTCTATGATCATAAGATAGTATCCAGAAGTAAATTTTGTAAAATATAAATCCATTTTTTCCGTATTTTACTTTAAATATGGACTTAGTTTTTCTGAGGGGAAACATTACATTCACTCTGTGGTTAAAGTTTTTAAAACATTTATTAGATTCTTTAACTATCCTGGGTTTATACCAAACTTGGACAAAAGCTTATTTATGATCATAAGATAGTATCCAGAAGTAAATTTTGTTAAAAGATAAATCTAAATTTTTTCCGTATTTTACTTTTAAATGGACTTAAGATTTTTTTCTAGTTAACATTACATACATACAGTCTGCAGTTAAAGTTTTTAAAAAATTGTTAGATTCATAAACTATCCTGGATTTTTACCAAACTTCGACAGAAGCTTCTTACAATCAAAATATAGTATCAAGAGGAATTTTTTTATTGATTTTTTTCCTCATTTTTGTTGAGCTTGCGATTTACAGCAAAAGTAGGCGAGACACTGGGTTCCGCGGAATCCTTACAATTTTTTTGAGTTAAGTAATTCCAATTGATATTTTATAGTGTGCCTTTCTATGTTGTGATGTTATACTACTGTTTCAGAAAAGGGAGAAGGTTTGGTACGACTAAAACGTTTAATCCCGCTGCAATTGTTTGCACCTGTCCTAAGTCGAGAATCTGATGTTCAGTGGTTGTCGTTTGTTTATGTGGTTCATAAGTGTTTCTCGTTTCTCGTTTTTTATATAGATTATACCTTTTGTTTTTCCCGTATGAATGGTTTTTCACTATAAATTTTGGGGCCCTAAAGAGCTTGCTGTTCGGTGTGAGCCTAGGCTCCGTGTTGAAGACCATACCTTGCTTTTTATGAATTGTGACTTTGAGAGTTGTCTCATTGGCACTCATACCACATCTTCCTATATCTATTAACTATATCTGTACTCTTCTCTTTTTAAATTCATTTGGATAGAGGGGTCAACATAGTCACCAACTTTTGAATTATTCAGTGAATATATTTTAAACATAGAACGTCATGCTTTTTAAAAATAGAACAGAACCTAAGAAAATCTTAAACTTTACATTCTACTTTTGAAGTAGAAAGGAAAGTTTTAAAATAACATGGATAATACACTACAAACGCTGTTTTCATTTTATGCTAAACTTAATTTGTAGGTAAAAAGTAAAAATTAAAAAAAATACTGAACTCTGAGGAAAATTCAAAACGGAAAGTCCCTAATTGATTGGCAAAATCAAAAGCTCAAATACATCAAACGAATCAAAAACAACTGTCATATTCCTGACTTGGTACAGACATTTTCCTATGTAGAAAATGTTGGATTAAACCTAGTTTTAAACCTAGCTAAACCTCTCAATTGTATGACAATCGCAACAAGTTCAATTTATTGACAACGATGTGTGAAACAAAACAAAGATACATAATTTTTATGTTATATAAATAGGAAATAGCCAGTTATACGCCTTATTTGACAGACAATTTAACTTCATTTATAGGAAGACCTCCTTGTAAAATTTCGAGAAAGAACAATAATATGATTTATAGAAAAACACTTTCAATTTTCATATATTATGACTTCTTCCGGTGAAAAACATAAAGATAAGCTGAGTGGTACTTGAAAAGACAAAAAAAAAAAAAAAAAAAAAAACCCAACAAAATACAAAAAAATTATCACATAAATTAAAAGTCATTTAGAAACATAATTCTAAAAACTCTTGTTGCAATCTTATTAAATATACATATATCAATACGCCTCAATTTACTTACCTTGACAAATCAATTTTGTAAGGAAATGGATTTACATGATGCAGTTTATAGTTAACTTACTTCAAGGGATTACTATTTACTAAAACAGTTGTCTGTAGAAAAGGGGTAGTTAAGATTCCAGAGCGAAAATGAATTTTTAATTTCAGCTATTTCACATAAACGCCACTAAAACGGTTTATTTTTGTTTGATGAATAAAACATTGAGTGAACTGTTTTTATAAATTAGTTCAACGTACATTTGGTATGAGTTTTTACCACTCCTAAAATATATCCGAGGGGAAGAAGCAGTTCTAGAACAGATACTAAGTAGCTATCCTAATTAAAGGACAAATTTTACGACGTCCCTTAACTTACATGTAGGATTCTATCGTTAAACTGACTTAAGACTAAAAAATATTTTAATGCCATCCTATGACATGACATAGTAATGAGACATATCACCAATTGTATTGATAAATGTTTTACAAGAAACCCTCAAAATTATTGATGAAATAGAAGAAAATGTCAGTAGGTTTTGGTTACTGATAGAAAACGTCATAGGCATTCCACAGTGTAGAACGAGTATACAATACCAGTACATACTTCGTTCGAAGCTTCCAAATTTCATATCATGCTTTTGAAACCCAACAAATCATTTGCACACTAGCCGAAACACTGATTTCAATTACCAAAGAGATTCTCGTTGTCTAACTTACCAAAGTAATTTATAAATAACAAAGTAATTAATAATTTTGACCTTAATATAAAACCGTATTCACGTGACAGAATTCTGAAAAAAGTTTAAATTGGCGCGAAGAGAGGTGTGTAACCATTTTTAGGTTTTCTTCAAATCGCAAGTGATGTAATGCATGCTGACTACAAATTTTTAACCTCCACGGTTTAAAACTATTCCATCCTCTAAATCCATTTCATATAGGATAGGAGAAACATATTAACAAATACAATCAAATTACCGAACTCCGCGTAAATTGATACTTATATTGAAAGCAATCAAACGAACGCAAAGATAAATATATACACTAACTTCTCCCAATTAGAGTAAACAAAGAGGGGCGAAAGATACCAGAGGGACAGTCAAACTCATAAAACGAAAACAAAAACGAAAGCGTCATGGCTAAAAATGAAAAAAGACAAACAGACAAATAATAATACACATGACACAACATAGAAAACTAAAGACTAAGCAACACGAATCCCACCAAAACTAGGAGTGATTTCATGTGTTCTGGAAGGGTAAGCAGATTTTTCTCCAAATGTGGCACCCGTCGTGTTGGATATGTTATTACAAACCCGGTAAATAGTCGAATTCGGTAGGTCACATTCATGAAAAGGGAGGATACTAATAAAGGTAATAACAAAAACAAACCCTCTAAGTTTGGTCAAATTGCAAGATAGATCTATAAGTGAATTTTCATTTCGAAAGAATAAAAAATTTGATTAGTAGGGTTAAATCTGAACTTCACCTTGGTATGGAGGTCACTACATTGACAGAACAACATACCTTAACATATTTCAAAAGCTTTGCTACAAATTACAAATCAGTGAAATTCTACTTTTATTGCCAACAGATATATTCTACAGTTCAAAACAAATCCTTCTTGGTACGTCTACTTAGAATCACATTCACAGTTTTTGCTCCATTTAGTAGGCGTTAATGTGCCTCTTATATGAAGCGATGTTCCTTTGCTTTGAATTTTGTCAAGAAAAGTGTGTAATGTTTTACACCATAAATTAAAACACTATATTCTTTTTTTTAAGTGCTTAATCAATTACAAAATGACTAATTGTAATTGACTTAAATGTTATTGTCAATCGTTGTAATAAGCGTTAATAGTTTTGTAGTTTTTAGTGTGAAATACGAAGTTAAGTTGAAAGTGAAAGGACACTTATATATGTCGAATACTATTTACAATTATATTCTAGGCTAAATCTTTTAAAGCATGTTTACAAAAAATACCATAACTTTACAGTAGTGTTTTTCTATTGCTATCGAACATAAAACAAAATGGTCTTTCTCTCTACTTCTCCCGACATACTAAAATCTATTGTATAACGATAACACGTAAAATTCAAATACTACTGAACTTTTAGATTACAGAAACCATAGTCGTAGTTTTTTCCAGGCCGTCTCCTGACCATCTATTTCGATTGGCCAATCAATTAAGTATATGTCCTTCCAAATTGCTCGAAACTCCAATGGGATATGTCTAAATGATATGTTTTTCGTGATCACAATGATCTTTTGAAGTTTGTTTGAAATTTTTTCATATTTGGCTCTTTCAATTTCAAAACTACTCCATTCTCTTCCAATGAATGCTGGTGTAACCAAGAAAATGATATGTCTACTTTGGTGTATTGATGTGGCTCTGACGTCAGCATTAGATTCTCCGACTATAAAATCTCTGTCCTCGCAGCACATAGTCAATCCCCATTTGTGTTCTATGATAGGCTGCAATACCTTTTTAACGAATGAAGTACTATCATCTGAGTAAGACACGTAAACATCATAGACGAAATTTATTTTTAACACTTCTTCTGCACGTCTTCGGAAGCTCTTGTGGAAAAAGAATATCATGCGCCATCGGAAATTATATATCAAAGTGACACATGCAACTGCGGTGCATAATGAAGTCATTAGGGCGACGCCTATCTTAAGCCATATTTGACTCTCACAGTTAGCAAAATAATTATGAAAATCGTTATATACATTAATTGTAAAATTTGTTTGACCGTTCGACAAACGGCATGAATAATTTCCTTCATTATCTAACTCTGCTTTAGTATTAAATAGCCAGGTCAAAAATTCTTTTGTTTCACAGGAGCAGATGAACGAATTACCAGTTAGATATAGTTGAAAAAAATTTCTTTTTATTTGTTGACTATCTATCCATCCTCTTGTGTGTTCATCAAGAGTTATTATGCGATTGAACGATAAGTCCAAAACCCTTATATTTTCTAGTTTTGTCAATGACGTTGGAAAATACTGTAAAATATTGTTTGACATATTTAGAGTATACAAATTTGATAAATCACCAAGCGAGTTTTCTTTCAAATACCATATAAAATTACTGGAAATGTCCAGTTCTTGCATTTTTGGTGCCCAGGAAAAAATATGGGTGTCTGTATCTATAAGTCTGCATAACTCAGTTTTTCGCATTCTTAGTGCGAGAAGGGCGTTTAACTGTGGAAATTTGCTTTTAGTGTTAAATGCACTTATTCCAGATAAATCGAGCTCACTTATGTAGTGGTTATTCTCAAAAATAAATTTAGGAAACACTTTTGACTGAAAATAAGATAAGTCGATAACCGCTAGCGAACAATTAACTGCTCGTATTTCGTCGATATTTATGTTTGCCATAAAATGCGTTAATCGAAGCCTGTTTAGCTGTTCTGGTAGAAATAGTGTTTTGATTTTCTTAATTGCGGGTATCCTTTCTTCAATATTGTTTTGTGGACTTCCGTATAATATGTTTGGAAAAACCGGATTTTTAAATTCAAGAGGTAAATATGAAAAATCAAACAATTTCAAGTTTGTCATCTTATAAAAAAAAGCTAGAAATTCAATATCCATTTGTCCAATGCCAAATCTATTTGCTGATAATATAACATTGACAAAACACTCTGGATGCTGAAACATTATTAACGACATTTCTCTTATAGCGACAATGTTATTGAAAGAAATATCTAGAGTTTGAACGCAAATAGTTGCAATATACCTCATCATTTCTTGAGATAGTATTACATCATAATCATATCTAGTTATACTAGAGTATGTTAAGTGATGAAAATTTATTTCTTTCATTCTGTAGTTCTGAAGTGGATACAATGAACGTAAAGCCTGCTGTAGGTGAATGTGGCTGCCAGATAAATCAAGAACATTTAGGTTCGGAAAATGTTGTAGAGCATTTGATTCAATCGTAAAGAAAGACTTGCAGTTCTGCATTCCTAAATCTGTTATATTTTTAGGAAGGCTGGTAAAAGTTTCATTTGATATATAATATATGTAACAATAATCAAACCACAATTTCTGCAAACTATTCATTCCCATGAAGCTTTTACTTAAGTTAGGTCTAGAAACAAGATCCACATGAAGCTCTCGTAAATGTACAAGATGATTGAAGGCTAAGGAATAAACCACTTCATCAGTTTTGCCGTTTTTCATATTACGACTTGCATCTAAATATTCAAGGTTCTCTATTGGCCTGAAAACGCCGTACGGATAGACCGATACGTCTAATTTATTACCCGATAATGCCAATAACTGCAGATTCTGTACACCACAGAAAGAATATATCATGAGTGAACGCAATTTATTATCGCGAATATATAAATGTTTCAAAACTGTATATCTTGCAAATGCATAATTTTGAATTGTAGTCAAATTATTCCACCTTAAATCCAATCTGTTAATGTCAACAGGCAAATTCTGCAGAACAGATGATAATCCCTGATGCCAACAAAATGCAGATTTGTACTCTTTCTCTATTTGTATTTTGCACTTTGCATTTACAAACTGAACGAGTTTAAAGAGTAATACAAGCATAATCCTTATTTGTTCTTGGTATTTGAACATCTTCATTGATATATCAAGATCAATTTTAAATTTACGAAGATGTATAGACGAATACAGATATACACTATTCTGTCTACAATATCCGTATCTCAATGATAATATCGGTTTGTTGTGTATTTAACCAAAACAGAAAATACATTCGTAATCGGAAGTACAACTTCAGAAATAATGTAGATTTTTACAATCAGTTATTGCACGATTTGTTCTGAACATGGTCAAAAATTGAATCTAATATTTTTGCTGATTTCATGAGTTCATTGAACAACTTTGAAAGTCATTTAAGTTAAAAGGAGTTGTATGTTGATATTTTCCCTCATTTAAAAAATTTCTTTTTTCTTATTCTACAAAAAACATCTTGCAACAAGTTTTCTTGTTGAAAATCGAGGCCATATGAAGAGAACAATTGTTGAGTGTTTAAGTGTTTCTAACCTATTAGTTGCTCACGTCATAGTTAAATATCTTCCTTATCTTGCAGTACAATTTCATCACACTCCATTATTTAAGTAAAAGTTAATGTATTCGGGAAATATTTGTTGTATAGGTTTTTTTTAAGGAATCAGAGTTTCGAATTAGATGTAATAAAGAAGGTATAACCATGGAAGTATTACAATACTTCAATGTTATAACTCATTTTTTAAAGTATCGAACCCTTATATTCGATTGTTTTGACGTTTAAAGAAAGGTTATATGCAAGAAGTGCAAATTAACTATAATTTTATACTTTCAACAATAAATAGAAAAGATCGGTTTATTTTCAATTTACAGAAAATTACTGTTGATATGCATTTTATATGTAAGTTTATACTAGATTACCAATACTTGTAATGTTTTGGTTTGATTTGATTTTTGGTGATTTAACGCCACTTTTAAGCACCGATTTTGGGCTATTTCGTGGCGATCAGTTTTTATTGGTGGAGGAAGCCTGAGTGCCCGGTGAAAACCACCGACCTTCGATAGGAAAACTGACAATCCTGGTCAATTAATATTGGAGTCGAGTGCACCCGGACTCTGACGTGGGTATCATTGACGAATTTTGTATTAACAACGGGACTGTTCCGGAACGGTTTCGGCAAAAACGGTTCGCAATCGACAAGATCTGGATGCAATCTGGACTCAATCGGCAGAAAAACAGCAATGAAAAATTTCTCCAGATCATTCCCGTTCCACAGGACACCGTTCAGAATACACAGAACATTGTTCCTATACAGCAGAATCTGTCACGACATAGGCATGATTGTAATCCGACTAGACCAAATCGGTTGAGTTTCCCCGAATGTTACGGGACGCACATAACTGTAGACGTGATTCACCGAACTATTCGGACCCTTCCCGACCCGTAGGAATCTGTTACGAACTTAAACGACTGCGTTCAGACAATGATAAGACATTCCAGATAATTGAGGATAGTAATCCGACTTTTTCACTTTTCGTCTCGTATCGCTGTCTGATCTCAAACTGGAGCAGTAATCGGGAATGTGCGAACCCCGCATTACATTGTCGTCATTTTGACTTTCAAACTCACATGTTCTTTAATATTTTATCTTTATTTCAAATTAATAAAAAAGATTCAAAAGACATACATTCATTTTGATTTGTCGTTGAGTACGCAAGGTTTTTTTTTTTTTTTATCTAAACATTCTCTCAGCTTAAGTCAGTGAACAATTCCAATTTACCTCATTAATTATTTCCTTACATAAATAGTTTGACCCCGCCTCATGTTGGTTTGCCTGTTCCAAATAAGGAACTTCGTCAGTGTTTGACTTGTTATCAAACATTAAATAGTCTAGGGTTTTTGCGACATCTAACTAGTTTAAACCCGCTGCATTTTTTTGCACCTGTCCCAAGCCAGGAGCCGGTTTTTTTCAGTGGCTGTCGTTGGTTTTCCTTTTGAATTGTTTACACTAGTCATTTAAGAGTACTCAATAGCTTTCTGTTCGGTGTGAGCCTTGACCTATGATTGTTAACTTTTTATACATTGTGACTTTGACTTGGATGAAGAGTTGTCTAAATGGCACACATACTATATCTTCTTATTTATATTAATTGATAATTGTCTCATTTACAATTATAGCACATTACCTTATTTTTTATGTTAGGTTAAATATGTTTCTTAATATTTTTATTTATGTGGAGAATAATGGTAGATGTTTCAAATACTTTGTAAAATTTTTACACTTTTTGAAATGACGATTTTAAGCTGGGCATATAGTTTATAGACAATATCTTTTAGTTATTGGTTTCGTTGAGTTGCTGTTTATTTGACGTTTCCCAATGTGTCCTTTTGTACATATCGTACAAGTCATAAGGTCAATTATATATTTTTTTATTGTGATAAACCATAAACAATTAGATGATAAAACGGTTCAACCTTCACAGCGTAAAATATTTACATTAAAATCAACAAACAAAATGTGTCTTCTCGGTAACGAAGATATTTACCATCTCATACAAGTGTATGTAATATCACATTTCGTCAACCTGTTCAACACAACTTTAAAGTCTAGAAACTGGTTCTATTCGTCAGTGATTGTCAGGGGATAATGTCGGACAAGACAAAGAATATTAGATGCAAACAAATAATTGTTTCAAACCTACTGGTGATATTAACATTTATTGGTGCAGCTGTTGGGTTTGGACTCGGTATAGGAGTTCGGCAGTTTTCTCCGTCAGAGTCTGCACTTATGTGGATAGGTAAGACAATTTCTTATATTGAGCATTAACCTACTTCTTAAATAATTAAAAATGTATGTACGAATTATTAAATATCGAAATATACGCGTTTAAAATTTGAAACAAAACACGGTGATAACTACAATTTTGTTTGTTTTCGCTGACAAAACTCATTTTACTGAACAAACCTAGAAGTCCTTTATTTATGGTAACCATAGTTACATATGGTACCAAAAAATGTTAAAAGCGATACAGTACGAAAACGTGGAAGATGAATAACAACATTTGTTTTGTTGTTCAAAAAATCATCTGAGCCTATTTACAAAATGTTTCGTGCATTCCGAGTTGGTCACTTGTAGTTTTTTTTATTTTTTATTATCAAGAATCAATTTCAAATATTGTCAATTTTTATACCAAAATATTAATTATTATATCAAATAAATACTTAGAAGAAAAATCATGGATAACATGCTGAAAACTTATATATTTTCATTATTAGGAATCCTTGGAGAAATGTACTTAAACTTATTAAAAATGATGATTGTACCTTTGGTGGCTTGTTCAGTAATATCAGGTATGCCGTGTGCTTATTTTGTTGATCTGCTTAGTAAAAAAATAAAATAATCATTTTAGTACATGTTCTAACTATCAAGTAGTGTATTGATTCTTGTTGCTCACAAGACGCAGAGATTTAGCAACACCAGTATATCTTTATCTATAACAAGCCTTTACCAATAAGTCTATCAAGCCAAATATAAAAAAATAAATGGACAATTCTTCAACTTGTTATCTTAACAAATTTTCTAAAGCTAAACGGGATACTATCAAATTTTATTATAGTCATGCAGATGGACTCCTAGTTCAATGATAAATGTTAAAGTTCGTGATAAAATTAAGGTTAATTTGATTTCATGTCTTTGATTTCTTAGTTATACAAATATTACAATTTAAATCCTAGACTTCATTGCAAGCAAACGAACCATCTGAGCATAATTGTACACTCAATACTAAGATGCCAACTGAACATCAATATCAAGGGGAAAAAATTGTCTTGTTTTTCAAATTGTTTTGATATGAAGATAACGTTGAATTCTAATCATTGTTGAAGGCCGTACGGTGACCTATAGTTGTTAATGTCTGTGTCATTTTGGTCTCTCGTGGACAGTTGTCTCATTGGCAATCATACCACATCTTCTATTTTATATTTTAAATGGGGAAATTGGTCATTGTTAATGTTTTGACTCAGTAAAAATGAGTTCATAAATTTCATTTCTATATTTAAGAAAAATCTGGATATATATTCGTAGAATATATATTCATCTTTAAAAAAAAATCAGAAACACAAAATTCTGACTGTGATATGTGATTGTTTGTTGTCAGTGGTCTAAAATTAAAAAAAAAAAACATTTGATGGGAATAAATGAAAAATAAAAATCATTTAAATAAAGGCAACAGTAGTATACCGCTGTTCGAAATTCAATAATCGATTGAGGAAAAAACAAATCCGGGTTTCAAACTAAAACAGACGGAAACACATCAAATATAAGAGAACAACGACACAACAGAAACACAACACTAAAATGCAACATACACAGAAACGAACTATAATATAACAATGGCCATTTTCCTGACTTGGTACAGGTCATTTTAAGAAAAAATGGTGGGTTGAACCTGGGTTTGTGGCTAGCCAAACCTCCCGCTTTTGTGGCAATGTTAAATATAACATTAAAATGACAACATTACATGACAGGTATACAATACAAATAAATGGGAGAACATACAGGACAGAGAAACACACACATAATAGCTATCAAAAGGTACCAGGCTTATAATTTAATACGCCAGACGCGCGTTTCGTCCACACAAGACTCATCAGTGACGCTCAGATAAAACAAGTGAAACTGCGAGCTACTGCTCACTGATGATACACCCGCCGCAAGTGGATAACATTAATTGTGTAAAAATATGCAAGTGTTCGGTAAACAGGAAGTTGTCGAGTGATGAATCTGAAAACGCATCACACGGTATAGCTGACTTATATTAACCCTTAAACCAAATTTCAGAAATCCTTGTATTGTAGTTCCTGAGAAAAATGTGACGAAAAATTTTCAACTTGGCTATCATGTGTAAAATCAAACAAGTGTTCGGTAAACAGGAAGTTGTTGAGTGATGAATCTGAAAACGCATCACACGGTATAGCTGACTTATATCAAGCCTGAAACTAAATTTCAGAAATTCTGGTAGTGTAGTTCCTGAGAAAAATGTGACGAAAAATATTCATGGGACTGACGGAAGGACAGACAGAGGTAAACAGTATACCCCCCTTTTTTCAAAGCGGGGGTATAAAAAATTCGAAAGCCAAAACAAGTACAAAGTTAAAGAGCATTGAGGATCAAAAGTTCCAATAAGTTGTGCCAAATACGGCTAAGGTTATCTACCTGGGATAAGAAAATCCTTAGTAATTAGAATAATTCATACCTTTGCAAACAACAAATTTATAAAAACTGACTCTATAATAGATATACATGTTAACACCGAAGTGGTGACTAACTATAGAATAAAAACGAATACGTAAAACAACCTAAATCAGCACATAAAAAGGCACAACCGAACAACGTATTATATGTTAGCCGAAGAGATCAACGCACAAAAGTCACGTCACATTTAAATTTCTTATTATTTCAAAAAAATAGGATAGGGTTCACGATTAGGTTTGTAATACTGATATAAAATGTATTAATAACAAAGAAAATTACAATACTGATTAATATAAAATAGTGGTAGTAATTAGATAATTAATTGTATTATCTAGCTCTGTCGGTATTTCTTCTAAATCAAACTGTAAACCAAATACATCGTATAAATTTAGTTGACCCAAACTGAAATCTTATAAATTGACTGGGTGATTAATAGAACAGAAAAAAAAAAAAAGATTTACAACTACAAACGATAATAAGACATTTGACAAAATCCGATGAGAATAACAAGATATAACATCAAAACTAAATACATGAATTTTGGATAGAAAAATACCGTGACACGTCTTATAGCAATGCGAATTCACACACAGTAAAACAGTCACAATCGGGAATAAGTCACGTTCGGTACTTAAAAGATCAGACAACGTAATGGCAAACCACAATCTAACACGTGGTAAAAATATCCTTAGTTAGTTTGGACAAAGACACATCGTATGGATTAACCAATTCGTGATGGTGTCCATAAAATTTACGGAGTGTCATTTTTAATCGGTCCTCCTCATAACTTTGTTGGAGCAGTTTCTGCGTTAGGAGCACACTCCTGTATATGAAGTCCTTATAGTGTGAACATGCATGAGCATAACGTATCAACTGAGATATGTAAACACCATTAAACGGATTTTTCTGTTTAAACAAATCCACTTTTGACTCTAGAAGGAATAGGGACAATACTCCTTCTGACAAGGTCTAACCTTTTTACTCGTACGTTCGGATAAATGTAAGTCTGTCTCTTTTGTCATTATCTATGCTAACCTCTCCCCCCCCCGAAACATTGTAGTGGTTAAAATATTATTTTTTTGTAGGAACGGCGTCGTTGGATCCAAAATCGAATGGTAAAATTAGCATTGTAAGTCTGACGTTCATCATGATATCAAATTTTGTTCCATGTCTAGTTGGAGTGTTGGTATGTTTAACAATTAAACCAGGTATTTATTTATTTGTTTTTTCTTTCAATCTTCAATTTCAAAAGAAACCGTCCACTTGAGAAACAAAAGTTAGAAACCATGCCAAGAAATCCTCGCTAAAAATTCCGGTCGACCTCCTACGGCAGTCATTAGTAGCTAAAGATTTGATTTCATTCAAGAAATTAATTTATGACCTTCATGTACGTGTCGCTTAGAACACGGCCATATACCGAATGGTCAATATTAATCATCCATGTAATTTGCTCTATGGGGTGTTTGCAGAATTTCAACGAAGGCAATTTCTTGGCATGGGGAAAAAGTTCATGAGTACTATAAGTGCCTTTACCTGCAATAGATACATTTATACAATCATTTTGTGTATTTTATTATTTCTGTAATATCATGATAACATTTTTATTCATTTTGACAGTTTTCTAAAACATTTTCATAGGTGAAATATCTTCAACACAATCAACTGGTGGAAGTAAGAACACAAACATCCAAACAGAGGACATATTTGCAGATCTTCTAAGGTAAATAAGTGAAGATGCATTTAGGAACAATAAAAACTACGTCGAACAAAACGATGTCCAAAAGAAAACCAAAATCATAACTCCATACACAAAAACCAATAAAACACAGCTGGAAATAAACCAAGATGCTCCGGTAGGGTCAGAAATAAACGAAGATGCTCCGATAGGGTCATTACTTCCGGTTCAACCAGTTACATCCGTCGTGTTACTCATATTAAAATCATAATAGTTATAGTCAACAACTAAACTTCATATCATAGCAGTTTGGTAAATCTATCTGGCTTTAACCAAAGGCATAAGCAACACCACATATGAACTAATCTTTGTACTTTCTTTCAAAATGCATGAAATATTGTGTTATATTATATGTCTTTGGTTATATCAACAAACTATAAACAGTAAATATTCGTATGTCATTGGAAATCTTTCAGTAACCACACGTTTGAGTGCAGTATATATAGAGCATTTTATACATTAATTAACTAACCATATTTAAAATATAGTTCTAAAATATTATGTGCAATTTTTGTAGAAACTTATTTCCTGACAATTTGATATCTGCAACTTTTCAGAAGGTAAAGTATGAAATTTAAGCTCTCATAAATTAGTGATTATGATAAAAAAAAAAGTGAAATAAAAAAGACGGCGGTTGTGCAAATATTGAGACTTAACTCTGAAACAAATTAAAACAGACAAAACGTACAGCGGACATCGAACTGAATTACAAATATACAAGTGTCTATACCATTTGTCAATCATCTAGTTTATGAATTGATTGAACATTAACTACCCAAGGATGGTAGATATATAGTATAATTATCAGATAGATATTTTTCAGTTACCTCCTCATTGTTGCTACAAAATATCTATCAGCATTGTCGTTAAGATGAATGCGTCTGGTTTTTCTTATTTGTCTATAATTGAATAAAACAATTGGTCTTGTAACAGAAATTACGACTGATATAGAAAATATTACATACAAAAATGAATCGCGAGCATTTGTATGTATTTATAAATTTAGTACATGTAGATCTTATTAAACAATTACTTCGAATACATCAACCTCGTTTACATCTACACAGGCTCAAACAGAATACCAGACAGAAAACCAACAATACAATGTAACAATTAATGGTACAACAACAACTCTTATGCATTCTGTTGTGATCAGCAAAAAAGTAGAAAAATCATCTAGCACCAATATTTTAGGTCAGCAAGATTATTTGCCTTTTTGTATTTGATCTATGCAAGAGTATAAGAGATAAGTATATACCATGATGAAGATCACTTAAACGTTTTACAGAAAAAGACGTTCGTCTAGAAATTCCCAATACCGTTTCAACTTTTTTTGGATAAAAATAAAACCGTGTCATTTTGCATTCATTTGCAAAATGATATAAAATCTATGAATAAAGATTCCATGGGAATTTTTGTCGTGTGTGTTTAGGATTGCAGTTTTCTTGCAAAGGCGAAAGATTAAACAAAACTTAAGATTTAAAGAAAAATATTTATGAAAATTAAAAAAAAAACTTTTACACTTCATCCAGTAAATGGTAACCTTCAAATGTTTTAAAATTGAAAATGGAAATGGGGATTGTGTCAAAGAGACAACAACCCGACCAAAGAGCAAAAAACAGCCAAAGGCCACTAGTGGGTCTTCAACACAGCAAGAAAATCCCGCACCCGTAGGCGGGCTTCAGCTAGCCCCTAAACAAAAATGTGTACTAGTTCAATGAAAAAGGACGTCAAAATTTTGACTATTTCATTTGTAAACAAAAATATTGTATAACATTTAATTCATTCCTAAAAGACAAGTTTTAAAACAATGCCAATCATTTTAAAGAGTTAAGATAGTTGCAACAATCTTTGTAGGAATTCTAATTGCTAGTTGTATGCTTGGAATCGCTGCTGGGGCAGCAAAAGAAACTGGTCGTCATTTTTCAAGGTTTTTCTACTCTGCTACTGAAGTAATTCTACTGTTATTGGGGAAAATCATATGGTAAGAAACATTTATTTATTTATTTTTAATATCAATTTCTAATTCACATTTCCCCGCAGGTAATATGTATTGTTACATAGACACATCTAGAGGTCAACATATAATCTTCAAAAGTCTAGAAAAAATTTCAGTACCTTTAATAGACCTTAATATGTCTTTTGATTGAGTTAAGCCATTTCAATTGATATTTTGTAGTGTGTCTTTCTATGTTGTGATGTTACACTATTGTTTCAGATAAGGATGAAGGTTTGGTACCATTAAATTGTTTAAACCCGCTGCAATTGTTTGCACCTGTCCTAAGTCAGGAATCTGATGTTCAGGTTGTCATTTGTTGATGTGGTTCATAAGTATTTCTCGTTTCTCGTTTTTTTATATATATTAGACAGTTGGTTTTCCCGTTTGAATGGTTTTACACTAGTAATTTTGGGGGCCGTTTATAGCTGGCTGTCCGATGTGAGCCAAGGCTCCATGTTGAAGACTGCACTTTGACCTATAATGATTTACTTTTATTAATTGTGACTTGGATGGAGAGTTGTCTCATTGGCAATAATATCACATCTTCTTATATCTACTTAAGACCTTTCATTAATACAAATGCCATTAATGCAAAAACATTAAGGTATTAGATGAAAACCACTTCATGTCGGACAGGTACATGTGGTAGGGATAAACTGATTTCTATAGATCTCTACCGTACTCCTTTTATCTCGAATACTGAATTAACGAAAAAGAGGGTACACAAAAAATAAGTACATGAAAAGCATATAAGTCTATAAAACTGGTACAAAAGATAACACAAAGGTAAGAGGTAAAACAATAAGAACCATACTTACAAATATAATACAAATGGATAGATTTATTACCTTTAAGATCAAGATATTGTTTCAAAATACTACCGATAAAAAACACTAAAAGAATACTACAAAATGGTCTATAAATTTATGGAATACAGGATGGTTTTGGACTTTGGGTGTATTCATAATTTTTTATGCCCTTTTCTCTACTCTTTATGTTTTTGATCCATTGATCTCTATTGTTTATATTTCAGCATCCCATTATGGTCTATTGTTTATATTTCAGCATCCTTTTATTTGTTATTCTTTATTTTAGCACACCGTTATAGTTTATTTTTTGCCTATTTTTCTCCATTCTTCAACTTTTATGCCATTTATTCTCTTTAGTTTGCCCCTTATTCTCTATTCCCCCATGACAATAGGCAAAGGAACTCGATTTCCTCAAATATCCTAATTTTATATTCAGTTTTGAAATACTACTTTCTAATGTTATTGTAAACAATAAGGTAGAACTAAAAATGCTTCATTTTAAACGACCCCATTGATATTTAACAAAAGAGGTGACAGTGTACGTATCTTCTCAAAGAGGGACGAAAGATACCAAAGGGACAGTCAAACTCATAAATCTAAAACAACTGACAACGCCATGGTTAAAAATGAAAAAGACAAACAAACAACAGCACACACAACACAACATAGAAAACTAAAGAATAAACAACACGAACCCCACCAAAAAACTAGGGGTGATATCAGGTGCTCCGGAAGGGTAAGCAGATCCTGCTCCACATGTGGCACCCGTCGTGTTGCTTCTGTGATAACAAAGCCGGTAAATAGTCTAATTCGGTAGGTCACATTCATGAAAGGGAAGGGGATTGTAGTTACGACTTAAGGAACATATCCGATATCATTTGTGAAACGGTTATTCCATAACGGTCAACCAACTCGTGATGGCGTCCGTAAAATTTACGAAGGGATGATTTCAACTTCACCATTTGGAACTTTTGGTTTAATAGCTCAAAAGTACACTTGGTGCATTAGGGATAATGAGACTAAGCATGTGCTCTTGAAAACCATATTTTTGTAGCAGCACCTGAGTTATGGTGTAAAGGAGGACAATTAGCACATTGTATCAACACAGATTAATGTGAGCATTTGCCTATCCAATTCCAAGACTGGTCGTGACGGATCTTAGTACCAGAAAGTTACACTCCTCAAAACACAATGCCAAAAAAAAAAAAACCAAAACATTTGAAACACACGCACTCACCTGATTAGCTCATTCTTAAAAAAAAGATGCAGAATAAAATACAAAGTAAGGGACAAGCTCATCCCGGATGCCGCACAAATGCCATGGCAAACCGGAAACTGGTAAGAACAAACTTGAATTTCAAACCGATACAACTTTTAAAATGTTCAGCTATATTCCTGTTAGTGGAAAGACGAAAATCCTACGATAAAGGATCTCGAAAGAAACTACCTATCCATTAAGGGAAGAGTTAAAACCCAGACATCAAAAGTTTGACCTGATATTTTCCAAGCACATGTCTCAAACAAAACTGAAATTATCTTCAAAAAGTCTTTACAACAACAAAAATATTATCCAAAAAATAAAATATACGGTGTATGCATACTAATTGTATTCATAAAACCAATTTGACAAAACAGTTTCGATGTTGATGGAGGATTTTCTCTACACAAAATTTCGTCAAAACAAATTTTTTTTCTGTTTGAAATATTTTATGATAAGAAAAAAGGTAAAACAGTATTTTTTATTTCTATGTTCATTGCATCCCTTATATGTACTTTTACTGTGTTTTCCAGGACCACTCCTATTGGAGTCGCAAGCCTAATCGCCAAAACTTTAGCATCAACGAAAAATTTAGAGGAAGATTTCAATCGACTTGGATTGTTTATTGCAACTGTTATGGCAGGATTAGGAATTTTATCATTCGTTGCACTTCCCATCACCTACTTTATTTTCATACGAAGAAACCCGTTCAAATTTCTCTGGACAATGTTACAACCAGCTATGATTGTTCTAGCATCCACCAGCACGTAAGAGCATATATACTCATTTTGTACTATTATTCATATATTATTTACATGTACCTAGTCTTTATCTAGTAAAATAAAGTAGGTGACGTAGTATTAAAGACTTGAATATTCTTATTTTCACAAGGTATAAATAATGGGTGTAGACATAAATAATGCGTGTATCATTTTAGAACACTGTTAGGCTACCGGACTGGTAGAATCCCCGAGGACACTACTGTACACCTACAGAGATTCCATTCCGTTGGCGATAAATAAAGGCAAATGTAGTATAGTGCTAACCGTAAAGCGAACATTGTCGATTAAAATCAACAAAAATAATTCTAATTATTTTGTATAAAAAGTGTTTATATAATGATGTGATATTTTTCCTTTTTCATGTTCCCTATGTTTAACATGAATCATGAATTTAGTTCAAATATCCTATTTCATATTCTGTTTGACTTGTCAACATTTTCCTCGGTCCTGTAGTGTTAAAAAGTTTTAGGGTACGTAATTAAAGTGTTTATTTTTTGAAATACTGAATCTGTCAAGCAAAAAAAAAAGTTGTTCTTACTACAGCTGATACATATTTATTAACTTTCATTGTAGGGCTGTGGCTATGCCATCTACCATACAACAATTGGAAGGTCCTAATCATGTAGACAGTAAAATAAGCCGCTTTGTATGTCCTTTAAACGCAGCTATAGGTCGATGTGGTTCCTGTTTGTATATTTGTGTCTCTTGTCTATTTATAATGCAAATGGTAGATCGAGATATTGATGCAGCGACTGTTATATTAGTTTGGTAGGTTTATTCGATCGATTCATTACGTTAAAAAGTGAGAGGTTTAACTAGCTATAAAACCCGGTTAAATTCACCATCTTCTACATAAAGAATTGCATGTACCATGTCAGTCATTTAAAAGTTGTTTTCGATTCGTTTGATGTGTTTGAGCTTTTGATATTTTCATTTAATAAGGGACTTTACGATCTGAACTGTCCTTGGAGTTAGGAATTTTGTTATTTTACTTTTTTTCATGCCAAAATCACAAACATATGCAAGGATTATTATCGATAGGACTCACAAGTTTGACAAAATAGAAATTTCAATTATATTTTTCTTTTATTTAATTACAATTCTCTGTAACCACCAACTACTCACAGCACCATTGGTCTCGATGTGTTTCTAGAAATTTTGATAAAGATGATATCTATTGATTACAATGTGAAATATGGCGACAATGGTTTTTTTAACCATTTTTACGAGTTACCTTGGATTTTTACTAAAATTGCATATTTTCCTTAATTTTCAAAGCATCCTTACAACGTTTTCATCACTAGCCATTCCAGCCGTAGCGGGAGCTTCATTGGTGACCGTGATTATTTTACTAACAGCTTTGGGAATACCAGCCGAAGAAGTATCTCTACTGTACGCCTTTGAATGGTTCTTGTGAGTAGTTATTTCGTTAATGTAACGACATTTACTTCACTAAAAATACATTTCTTATCTCTAAAAAATACTATGGGACAATTTAACAATACGTTGAAAACATGCCAATATTTGAACGACATATAATTTGTTTTCTGAATTATAAGAGCCAAACAAATAAAATATATCGAAATGGATGAGAAATGAAGATAATGATGTATAAGACATATATATGATGAATAATAACAATTGTAGGAAACAGGGTTGAAATGGCGAGTAACCCGACTACTTAAATTAGTTAGCATAGACCATAGATGTATTACATCTATGAATAGACACAGATTATACGTATTGCAATGATGCAGGAGGTTAAAGTTTAGGTTTGAGAAGCCAATCTTCCCCATTTTGTAGCCAGGAAAAGTACAATTATATATTCTTCGAATGAATAAGGATAAGGTTTCAAGCCCCAGTTAATTTAAAATGCCTTATTTTTTTGTAACTTACAGATGCACACAATTTCATTGTTAATTTCCAAGTGTATTTATTTCTATTTTTATTGCCGTCATTATTTATCTTAGCGTACTTAATGAATGCAAGTGCTCACCGATCGTAGCATAACCAATATATTCTGTTGACACTTACAACCACTGCTTGTGAATGGTTTAATCCATGCTGTGGTTATATTTTACTAATATCTGTTACAGGTTTTGCTAAAGCTGACCTGTTGTTTTTATTTGTTAATCGATGCATAGTTGACGAATCTTAGAAATCTGTAAATATGATAATTTATATTTATTTCCATACAGAGACCGAATGCGTTCTACCACAAATGTGTTTGTACAAGGGTTATGTGGAGTAGTAACTAACAAAATATGTCAGTCGTCCCTCAAGGTGTTAGAGAAATCTTCCGAAAACGACGTTGCTTATGAGAAGGAAATCGTTGTTGAGGAAACGAAAGATATCGCTGTTTCATCAAACATAATTCAAGATTTAGAAATTTACAATCATTCAGAGTTATTCAACGAAAAATTGTGATCCGTATAAAAAATAGGAAATCTTCATTACTCTTCTGTAAATTTTCGTTGGCACGTGAACTGTCATATTATTTAATTAAAAAGCTTATATTATACAAAAACAGAGATAAGAGTAACGTTTTGAAGTCAAAAGGACACAAACTACAAGTTGAAAAAGAAGAAAACGATTTTTTTTTCTTTTTTCGTATTTTGACATGGCATGGTCATAACAAAATGTTAATTCATAACCCAAACATAAAGAGATTACAGGTTTATAACACAAGAAAGTGTTGGAGACAAATAACACTGTTAGTTGTGTTATGTCAAATGACTACTGTAAATTTTCAAAAGTCCTTTAAGAAGATTTGCTTTTTAAGTATATTTATTAGAGCATTGTTTAAAAGAACATATAAATGGTTACAAAATTCACAGTAAAAATATTGAAAATCTGTCATATATATATATCAAAATGTATAAAACGTTTATATATGCAAAATGTTCTCGTATTTGGTAAAATGTATTTACAATGTAACAACTTAGGATTAAAGTGCACGTTTCTTCCTTTCTCGTCTGAAAATGACCTTTTCGAGCCCCATCATAGGTGATTCAAATGCAAGTGAAGCGATAAATGCAACTGCAAATGACAATACCACGTGTGCTAGAAACTCGTATATCTAAAATAAAAAAAAAATCATATGTATATTGCAAAAGATAGGCGAAAGATACCAAAGGGACATTCAAACTCATAAGTCGAAAATAATAAATCGTCAACGCCATGGCAAAAAAAAAGGTCAACAGGAAAACAAAAGTACACAAAATACAACATAGAAAACTAAAGACTGAGCAAAAAATACATGTTTGTCGCCATTCTACAGTTTTGCTATTTATTGTATGTCGCCATTCTACAGTTTTGCTATTTATTGTTTGTCGCCATTCTACAGTTTTGCTATTTATTGTATGTCGCCATTCTACAGTTTTGCTATTTATTGTATATCGTGTTCAAGTTGTATATCTACATGTAGTAGCACAAACTGCGTATATATCATGCAATACTTAAGTTACACAGAGTAAATACACTATGTAAGATGATATTATAATAGATAATAATTAATAAGATCAACCAACACGCACACACTTACACACGTCGAAAATAAATTAAGTACGGGTTACCAAAAATTTCCAATCTAATTTAATACTAGCTAAATTCATTAACTTCCGTTTAGAAACAGAGAAGAAACTATGGAGGCAATCGAAATCCGTAGATTTATTATAAACAAATAATACCATGGACAAAAGAGAAAAAAAGACTAACAGACATACAGCAGTCCACAAAACACCAGACAAAACAAACTTAAGATTGAGCAAAAGAAATCCCTAAAAACCTCCTAATGTGAACGAATTTGATAAGGAAGGATAAGCCTTTTCAGCTCCAATGTGTTTATCGTGCCTCGGAAAAATCGGGCTACAAATTGTTAAAAGCATTTAATGATGTAAATACAAAATAAAAACACATCCTGTCCATCTGTGACACATATTTTTTGAAAGATTGCATCTCACTAACACTGTAAAACGCTGAGACAAAACTAAACATACCACTCGATAGGCACAATATAGAAGATTGGAAGAATTCAATATAAAAGATCATAGCAAGAAATTAGTGACGTTTTTTCACGATAAACCTACTAGTGTTGGGATCATACCATTTTGTAATTTTATCATTACAGAAGTTAATTGTGAGTAAATGTAAAATGTTCTACATTCTTTATTTACAAGTTGTATAATATATCCAGGATCTGCTTACCAATCCGAAGTAGTTGAAATCACCTGCGGGTTTTAGTAAAGTTAATGTTGGTCATGATTTAACTATATACTTTTTTGGCTTTCTAACTATTTTGATCTTAACGTCACTGATTGGTCTAGTGTAGACGAAACGCGCGTCTGGCGTACCAATAATACAAATTAAAAGCCTGGTACCTTGATAACAATTTATTGTTGTGTCTTGTAGGTTGTTATGTTTCTTTTCGTCGCCTTTGATTTTTTTTGTCATGATATTATCAGGTTGACTTCAATTTACATAAAAGAGTTAGATTATCTTTTTGGTATATTTTACCTCTATTTTGTAATAAATCAAATCAACGAATTTGAATCAATCATAGTAAACATTTGACATCAGTTTGTTTAGTTGATTCTAGTTTACCGTGTCGACGCATACGGTCTAGCTTCTTTTTTTGATTCTTTCAGTTTTTGTTTGTTACCTTGATTTGTCTGCTTTTAATCGATTTACTAAGTTTGAACATCAGTATACTACTTTCACCTTAATTTAAAAAGTTTATCACAAAAACGAAAATCATAGAAAAATAAATAGAATTTAGAGTATGAATGAGAGTGATTTCATGTTAATAAGAATTACCGTCTGGTGGTCATCCCAATATGTCATCTTCTTCTTGGAACCATAATAGTAAAACTGTACCACGGGATGTAATAAATAGGCACAAAACGTCAGTCTACTAAAGGGTATAAACATCTTCCAGGAGAGTACAGTATTGATAAACCCTACGAAAATAAACATAGACGACAGGAAACAGATTTGTATGACATAATGAGTATAGTTCGTTGATTCATATGGCTCAACAACTATAGCTAACTTGCAATGATAAACACCTTGTTCACAAGCGTTATTTCTTTAAAAAAGAAAGCTGCACATCTCACATATATATTGGTATATTGCGACTGTTTATCGTAAAACTTTTCAGCTTAGATGGATGACATGCATTTTTACGATAAAATGTATTTTCCAATTGTCGTGACCATAATACCGTCATATCTACTCACTTGTGACATCACCCGATGAGACGAAATGGCAAAATCAAAAGCTCAACTAGACTAAACGAATGGAAAACTACTGTCATAATCCTAACTTGGCACAGGCATTTCCTTACATAGCAAATGGTGGATAACCTTGTTTCATAGCTAGCTAAACCTCTCACTTGTATAAAATTCGCATAGAATTCCAATATATTTACAACAATGTGTGAGCAAAATACAAAAAATAATAGGTGAAAAATGTTAAATATTGGGTTACAACTTTAAATATAATCTTAATCACTATAAAATTTTTGTTCGTCTTTTCATTTTTTTGCCATGGTGTTGTCAGTTTTTCTTCGCCCTATTTGTTTTGAATGTTCCTTCGATATCTTCCACTTAAACAAACAAATAATCTGTAAAAAATACATGCTTTTCAAATTTGCTTAACAATTTATTCTACACGCTTTATATGTTTGAAGAAGCCGCCGCACAAAATAATCACAATATCACACATAGTACTCACCACCATTTCCCGTAGCACACGCAAATATTACCCAACAGATGGCAGCTCCCCATGCAGATCTGTGGACCGCGTTGTAAAGAGCAGTAACATTTTCAGACATTGGATTATCGTTGTAGTTTCCATACACTCCATACAGTACCAGAACAGCAATTACAGAAAATACTATCCACAGCAAGAAGTTCAGGTACTGTAACAAAACATTAAATTGGATAATAAGTGGATCATCTTCGGGACGACCAATTCCTTAGCAATATAATCGACAAATGGGTAATTTTCAAATATCCTGTACATGTGTAAGAGACTACTTGTAGAAATTGACTATTCTTTGTTTTATTGTAGAATGACTCTTATTTGTCAAAATTAAAAAACAATTACTAGTGGGAACACATGATGTAACTTTAGATCACTCTTTTTTTTTTAGTGAAACGCCGCTATCTTGTGAGTTTTTAAATATTATTCTATATTATCTATACATGGTAGCCCACGGGAAATAAATATTATTGTCAAATTGGTCTTCAACAATGACAACAATCACAATATGACAGCTACACAATATGAGCTCGCAATAGTCATTAAAGAACATAACCAGCAAACCACTTGTCATGAATAAGAATTATTAACGTACATTTAAAAACACTTACCCTGTTAATACGACATTTACAGTTACATTTATACAGGAGATAACCTGTGTACATGCCTAGAAGATAAGGTCCCATTCGGCAATACGGTTTCTGATAGTATTCATCAAAATGTGCGCCACCATTTTTTCTAAAAACAAATGCAGTACTAAAAAATCCAATTTTGCAAGAGAATATTTAAATGCATCTATAGATAACAAAGTATGAATAATAAAGACAATGCCCAGGTATATTTGACATACTAACTTTGACTCTTTCGTTCTCTCAGGAAAGACGCACATCTAAATTTCTTAGAAATGTTATACATGGACATATTAAAAAACAACATTTTGCCATTTCACTGCAATTAAGCTGAGCACTAAAAATGTAATAAAAAGTAAAGGAACAAAATTTCCATACTCTTTTTTAAAACGGAAAGTCCGGTATTTAATGGCAAAATTAAAAACTCAAACACATCAAACGAATGAAAAATAACTGTCATATTCCTGACTTAAGCTTAGTGCAGGCATTTTCTGATGTAGAAAATAGTGAATTAAACCTGTGATTAAACATAAAAGAGGCGGAAGATATCGAAGGGTCAATAAAAACTCTTTCAGTCGAAATGTGACAGACTAAATCAATACAAAAACAGAAAGTGGGATTACGTTACCCTTCTTACACTCAAGTCTTTCAAAGTAACTTAAATTATATACAATATAGTTAGAAAACAAATATGAAACACTGACATTTATTTACATAATCCATATCTATACCATACAATGTTGTCTTTTAAAAACATCAAAATCTATATGTATTTAGACTATACAATGATTCTATATAGATGACAGAATACTTTCTCTAAGATTGAAAAAATAAACAAAAGGAAAATGTATCCGAGGACACGAATGCCCCCGCTCAAAATTTGCAATTTTCCTAGTTAAAAAGGGGAATAACTCTAGAACGGTATATGACTCACAGCCTAAATTCGAATCCTGTCAGCGTTTTGTAGTTTTAAGCATTGTTTATGAGTTTTATAAAATTTGGGTAAGGCAAACTTTAGTTAGAGTGCGGAAATAAAAAAATGCAATTTTCCAAGTTATAAAGGCGCATTACTCTAGAACAGTGGGTGAATTGCTTCCAAAATTCGAAAAATGCCTGCAAGTTTTAGTTTTTAGCATTGTGTATGAGTTTCATAAAATTTACATGAGGTAAACCGAATTTAGAGTACGGAAACGAAAATGGGACGGACACTTAATGCCCTGTTGCCTAAGGTGGGGACATAAAAACATAGAACATAATGAATGAAACTACGCCTATTTATAAAAATTCTGCAAAGGCACAATGTAAATAAAAAAACCTAAAAAACTTAAATTTAATGCTATACCCTATGATTTGGAAATTTTATATATCAATTATATTATCTGAAAACTATAGACCATCGTCTTGAATAAACAATTAAATTGTAGTTCCTTTTCCAGTATTCATATACAACTTACCCAAATGTGGAAACTCCAAGTTCAAAATGCTTAGATACAATCCCTGATGTTATTGATGTTGCAAGCAAAAAGATGCTCATAACAATTGTGCCTGCTATCTTCGAACTAAATATACAAATCAAATATCAAGATAATTTGGTAAACTCTTATATGAGATAATACAAACATATAAACTAGTTGGCACATACAGACGTTGACAAAATGTCAAGTAAATTCACACTTTAGAAAACATTCTTATAGGATTGGAATTGGATGGAGAGTTGTCTTAATATTAGCACTCATACCACATCTTCTTATATCTATTTACTGCATGGTTTGTTGCTCATGCTGTGTGGATGCAGTAGACTGTCCCCGTGCTTGTGGTGTATGCCCTTATATTTTTCAAAGATGGGTTGATTGCCTGTGAGAGAGCTTTCACATGTTTATCATATCTTTGTTCTTAATTGTTGGATGGAGAGTTGTCTCATTTCACTCATACCACATCTTCTTATATCTATTTATAGCATTAGAAACGTCGCGGATGAAAACACTGCAAATAAATTACAAAGAAGATGATATTTATTTTTAAACTGTTCGGCAAGAAACAAACTGGCTCGGTGAATTCGACGACGAGTGCTCACATCAAGTGTGGGAGGTAGTTGGTTCGATTACCGAACAAGTTAAACCGAACATTATAAAACTTGTATATGCTGCTTATTTGCGAAGCACTCGACATATAGGAATAAGAGCAAAGACTGGTCGGCTTGGAATGTGTCTACCTGCGTCGTCGTCGTCGTCGTCCTCCTCCTCCTCCTCCTCCTCCTCCTCATCATCATCAGTACAAATGTCATTGTTAATATCAATCATATAAGTACGGTCAACATCTTCATTTACAACGTATAGTACTTACAAGTAAAGAGGTACGATTATGATTGGACTGATTATATAAAACTGCATATCATTAGCTAAATACCAGGTCCAGGAAAAACACTATAAAGATATAAATAAACCTGTATTAACAGAGAGGACAAATGTTTATCAATATTGCGAGTATATATTTTGTATTTATATTTGGGTCTTGAAATTACACATGTGATTCAGGAACTTTTTATCCATATTCTTATACCATTCGAATCAAAACAAAAAAAGCAAGGCAAAACAGGAATATGAATCTAATTACATGTACAACTGTTTATAAATAAATCCATGTGATAAAGAAGGGTATAAATATTAATCATGTTATACTCATGTGCAGATTTAATAACAGTGGCTCTTCACAACACAATCTTAAAGGGGCACTAGCTACAAGATATAAAATAAAATAAAATATGATTTTTTTTGTTCAATAATTAATGAAAGTGAAGTAGTGAAATAAAAATTTCAGTTTGGTTTCAGTTTTGTCAAAATAAGCAAAGAAATATTGCTAATGAATTATTCACTTGCAAGTGAATAAATTCGACCTCATTAAATCCATATTCATGTTAACTTCAATTGAACATCTTAGCTAAAGATGGGTTAGGCATGAACTAGGCGTGTTCAGCTAGTAAATGGAAAAGAATTTCAACATTGGAAGTGAAACAAGGATAAACCATTTTGATTGACTGATTCGATCTATCTTCAAATACTCATTCTTATACAGGTAAAAACGATTATTAACATTTTGTTTTAACCTATAATATGAAATCAAACAGACCTAGAAAAATCCAATATCATGAGTACGCTTTCTATTTATATATATGTTTATGTTTACAATAGGTAATATAACTGTCGGCATTCTTCAGAAGGTCATCTCGATGGTTAATTAGATGCAGTCTAGACTAGAATACACACGAAATGCTGATACATAATTTCGAGTTCATGCATTGTGAATTATTTATTTTAGGCTTTTTTATTTGGATATAGTTACGGTTTAGTATGTTATAAGTCGAATATGAGTTTTTTAGTGAAATCGATGAACATGAATTTGACAGTTAGTGCCCATTTTATAGGATACTGTTGCAGAAATTTTATACTAACCTCTTCACTAACTGGTTTGAAGTTATTTATGTATAATAGATTCCACCACCACGTGTTTTTACAATAGTTTTTCTCGAAGCCATCCTTGGGCCAGAAAGGTCCGTTTCCAATGTAAGGAAAAACTGCTATGTAAATCCCCATAATCAACATGTAGGGAGGGGTCAATCTAATAAGAATAAGTAAAATAAACAGAACATTTAAAAAAATATTATGAAAATATATAATTAAGGATGTACTTAGGTGATGCTCAGGAATTTGTGTCAAATGTTTAGACTCCTTAGTTCTTTTCCTTCAATGCAGGGTAAAATATTTTGCCCCATAACACCCATTTTGCTTTTCATAAAAGACTTAATAGCTCATAAAAGGTCATTTACCAAAATTTAAGCAGATTCTAGATTTCTTTTCTTTCGATTTGAGACCCAAAATTTACCGATGCAAATATAAGGTAAAAGTCCAAGTCAGCCTTTTCCCGCCATTTAAAAAAATCAAATATCTCGAAAAAGTGCTCCATAACCTATTAATATTTTTAGCTTATTTGTTCCTTAACTAATGTTCTTTCGACTTAAAGTATCAATTTCGAATTCTAGATTTTTAAAATTTCACCTTAGTTCATCCTTTCAAGTTCTAGTTTTGGAAAATCATGAAATACACTTGAATGTTTCAGATATCTTAAATAAAAGGGTCCGTAAAACTTGGAACCTTGACATAAGGTTCAACCATTCTACCTATTCAATCAAATGTATTTGTATGTACTATGAGTAGATGATGTCAAACTGATTTTTGAAATTAAAAAAAATATAAGGTAGCAAAGGCTGCATGAACACTTAAAGAGTCTAATGCTTGTAGACTAAGACTTTGGTTGGCTTACATGCTTTGTTTGCTCGAGCATTGTAATCAAGATTGACATCTGCAAACAATATAAATAAGCGGAGATAAACATGTCTACATTATACTTAATAAATTTGATTGGATATTATCCTGGAAGTTAGGAATCTAAATATAAGATATACAGATTTAACTGTTTATTTAGCAGTTGTCAATCTTAATCATAATGCGTTAGCAAAAAGTAAAATAACAAAAATACCGAACTCCGAGGGAAATTCAAAACAGAAAGTCCGTAGCCAAATGGCAAATCAAAAGCTCAAACACCTCAAACGAATGGACAACAACTGTCATATTCCTTACTTGGTACAGGCATTTTCTTATGTAGAGAATGGTGGATTTAACCTGGTTTTATAGCTAGCTAAACCTCTACATGTATGACAGTCGTATAAAATTCTATCATATTGACAACGATATATAAACCTTTATACAAACAAAGTACTAAGTAAGCAGGCAAACCGAAGTCTTACTTTATTATGTAAGCATTAAGAAATTAACTCCAACAGAAAATTCTTCAAATCTTATATAAATGATGTTTATACATATTAATCATAATTTAAGACAGCATGGCACTTGTCATTTTGCGTGGGGAAAAGAAAGAAACACATACATGTTTCTAACATGTAAGTTATATACTTAAGGCATTTTCAAAACACAATGTATAAGTCGGTTCTGATTATATTGCATATTTTCATGTCGCTTATGACTTGATTTCAGAAATTCAGTTGTCACGTGAAGTATAGCTTATGATAGTAATAATTATATGTTCATCATTTCCCTTTAATTAAAAATACTCATTTACTTCTTTTTCTGTTACCATTTTGTTTCCTACCAACCTCCAAAAACGATGAAAATAGAATAGAAACCAGTTAATCTTTCCTTTGCTTTTCTTCATCTGTTTCAAAGTTAAATAGGTTAACAGAAGACCACTGAAATATAACATGAAATTATATAACATACTTTAATATATTTAAACAATCAGGATAAAACAACAATAAGCTCCATGCCCCCCCCCCCTCCCACAATCAAACGACCATTTCCCAAGCATCGAAATCTGAATAACTAGTATTAAATTTTGGTGATATCAATTAGGTTATTTGTCAGTTTTGGTGATATCAATTAAGTTATTTGTCAGTTTTGGTGATATCAATTAGGTTATTTGTCAAGTTTTGATGTTTGAAGATTCCCTCTATTCAAAATTGTTCTGAAACGTTACACGTTCATACAAATAATCATTATTGATATATCCAAAAAGAAATATTTCGTCAATTTAGATGCTTTACGTTATCACGAAATTGACTCTCCGAGCGTTTTTGTCCTTATCGAATTTTGGTTATCTTCTTCAATTTTAATACATATGAAAGCTCGTAATATTTGAAAGGAAGTTGTTTGTACTTTTAGTTTTGAAAGATCAAATATATCTAGCAATCAAACTGTTAAGTTAACAACGACATTAAAGACCAGTAACACTTGGACAAAAAAAAAAAAGAAATAAAATGGACTGCCGAAAATACGGACAACGGCATACCATTAAGTTGACTGCATATAAACCATACATATCCAGTATATTTCAATTTTTCTGTAACAAGGTTGGCGATTCCTTAAATGGTCATTGGAAAAAAATGTGCCTTCAAAACAAAGACAAAGTCACTTAAAACACAAAGCAGACTTAATACGTGCACAGAATATTTTGTCTGAATCAATAGCCTAGAACTTCATCTACATGTATCTTTACTAGCATTAAAATCCTACCTGAGCGCAAAGAACGTATCCACAGCAACCGGGGCATTCATGACAGCCATAAATGAGAGCCTCTTTATATACGTTGGAAACATCGTGGCAATATTTTCTACAGTAAAAATAAATGAATTGAAAATTGAATTGAGAAATATTTTTTTACATGTAATATTCTTTTAAAACATAGAGGAACACGTTTTTATAGCCCCGAAACAACGTTGTCGGGACCATTTAGGGTTACCCTTATCCGTCATTCCGTCATTCCGGAACGAACAGCTATAAGGTCTTTTAAAAATGGCTTCTAGCGTTTTTCTTTTGCGAGCGGGACTATTCGTGTCACTCCGACACATCTAGTTTATCTTAATTTCAAAGCTTCCCTCTTCCCTCTTGGAACAAATTGTAATATATCAGACAGAAATACGGAGAGATACACAGATAAGCGGACTGATTAAAAGACAGATGTTTAGACGTGGTCATCCTTTAAGCTCAATTCATTGGATAAAAAATATACCATCCATATTTAAAAGAAACTGTTTTTGTAACGATTAAACGACAAGCAACCTTGAAAGTAAACAAATGCTTATTTTTATCTAAAATATTAACTTTGTTATTGAAATAATATCAAACTTTTTAATCTGATAATAATGCATACCTACGCTCCCCTGCATAAATCCAAATACAAATGTATGACCCAGTATTATCCAGGTCATACTAATGAATCGGATACCATTAATAGCTGTTAATGTCCCAGCTGATTGGTGTGTGCTTAGAATCTTGGAACCATTCGTGTATACGGAAAAGGATAAGAGTAATTGTCCAAGGATCCCTGTTAAAGTAAACACATCATTTTCAGACATGCTAACATCTGTATTCATTACAATAAAACGCCTAGGTATGTCTATTATATTTTAGAGGATTCAACACTGTGGTTGTGAGCACCTCGAATTCTGCAAGTAACAGGTGCGTTCGACTCCGATCTGATTGAATAAGTATATGCCAGTTTTCCTTTCAACGGTTTTTGGTTCTCTCCGGAAATTCCTGCTTTCTTCTTAAATAAAATCTGGCTACTTCGTTTACTCAATTGTGTTGACTGTGGCGTTAAAACACAAAAGAAATCAATCAATGAACCACTTTACATATATTGTATTCAAAATGACACTTTCACTGTTCTAAAATATTATGCAGTGTTGTTAATTCAATGCTGTTTTGATGCATTTATTATGTATGTAGTCTTTTTAATGTATATAGATTATTTGTAGTCATTCTGATGTAAAGATTATACATATAAAATAAAAAAATGGTATGTGTTTATTTTAAAATCACAATTCAAAGATCATGACAATTGTTCTTGTAGAGCTGTAAATGAATATGCTGCGACGTTTTTTCAAGACAAACCATTTACACGATATAGTTTTTAGCCTCGGTTACTTATACACGGGTATCATTCGGTTTATCGAGAGAAATGGTCGTGAAAGAATATCTAACGGCGGTCAAGTATTGAGAGACGATCGTGAAAGCTCTGGTAACGGATCGTGAAAGACATTTAATGAAAATTCTAGGTCAGAATCTTTGAAAAAATCGCTTAATTTTCAAAACGCGGAACAAATCCGAAGAAAAAAATATGTCTGTCAAAATGATTTAACTTCCTCAAAATAACTGTGAAATAAGATTGAAAAAATATGCAGTACTTTATGAAAAAACACAAAAGGCGCAATGCATGTCTATGAAATTAATTACAAATAACACGCTTTTTGTACCTATAATGGTCATATTTCAGTTTATAATGATATATTTGAAATTTAATCTTTAGTGTATCTGATAGTACAGTAAAATTAAGGTATGTTCCTCTTTTAAAAGCATTAATTTGTATATGAAAACCTTGAATTTGTTGAATATCCATCAAACTTGATCGTGAAACATCAGGCAACGCATTATTTTGATCGTGAAAGATATGCGTGACCAGACTTATTACTAGTAATCAGAAATCAGTATTTATTTTACCATTTGATAAACCTGCAACTGGTTTAAGCCTGTAATTATTTTGAGAAGGATGAACATTAAAGCTATTTTTTTTATTCAACACTTTACCTCGAAAGTTAAAATAACAACAACTAAAAACGTCTCTAAATAAGTTTGAAAGATTCATTTCTGAGAATCGGTCAAGTGCAATTCAGTCAGACCGACACTATTTAGCCAATAATATGGATATGCAACGTTTAAACCAAAATGATATCCATCAAACAAAAAATTACAGCAAAACAACATCTTTCATGAGTAATTTGAGATTGAACGATAACCATTATTTTGTGCAACAGTACTTTCAGACTATAGAACACCAGAGCGCAAATGATGTAATGTCTCGTCTGCTTTACTTAGGGAGCTACCATTTGATTTTTATGGGGGGGCTAGGATGAAAAATTTTGTCCTGCATTTTTTTTTAGCTGTAATCTCTGTCCTGCCTTTTTATTTTTCACTCTGTTTGGTCCTGCCTTTTTTTTTTTAGTTTATCCTGACTTTTTTTTAACCTAAATTGTCGTCCTGACTTTTTTTTTTTTGCAAGTGTCTCATCCTGCCTTTTTTTTTTTACTCAAAACTCCTGTCCTGCCTATTTTTTTCAAATTTCATCCTAGCCCCCCCCCCATAAAAATCAAATGGTAGCTCCCTTATGATAGTTAATTTTTGGAACGTCTATAATATCAAGGGTTTTACTAGAAGTGTCAAATGCGCTTAATGCGCTTAATGTATTTTTGTCCATCTGATGAGTTAAGCCTTTTCAATTGATTTTTATAGTTCGTTCTTATGTTGTACATTGTACTGTTATACCACTATCTCAGGTTAGGGGAGGGTTGGGACCCCGCTAACATGTCTAACCCTGCCACATTATTTATGTATGTGCCTGTCCAAAGTCAGGAGCTTGTAATTCAGTTGTTGTCGTTTGTTAATGTGTTACATATTTGTTTTTCGTTCATTTTTTTTTATACAAATAAGCCCGTTAGTTTTCTCGTTTGAATTGTTTTACAATGTCATATCGGGGCCTTTTATAGCTGACTATGAGGTATTGGCTTTGCTCATTGTTGAAGGCCGTACAGTGATCTATAATTGTTAATTTCTGTATCATTTTGGTCTCTTGTGGATAGTTGTCTCTTTGGCAATCATACCACATCTTCTTTTTTTTAAATTATGATTGTCAATGGTCCATTAAAAGAGTGCAAGGTTAAATAAACCATGACATACAGATCTCTACAAATATCCCGTAGACCAAATAAATGTGTTCCGATCTTTACAGTGCCTTAGAAACTGACAAATGTAAAAGTTATGCTTGGCCAATTAATTCGAAACATAAGGTCAAAAGTATATGAACCCTGACCGACAGCCAGACATAGACATCTTACTATCATTCAATATATCAAATACAATTGACGTCATCATGGTCATATATGAAACATGCAGACAGACATGTACACCATACACGAAATACCATAGCGCTATAGCATACAGGTATATATCCAAAAGGCTAGACAACATAAATCGAGCATTGCCGAATGATGCATGATAATGAGTTCGATGTTATTTGAAACCTTGCAGAAGTCGAAAATGTACACATCATAATCATAAAAACAGACAGTTATCCTAAAGCAGTGGCGTAGCTAGGTCATTTTTACGTGTACGCTCGAACCTCGGCGAGGGATTCTGAGGGTTCCAAGCGGGTTCATTTCATAGCACCTGCTGATAGAAGTACGAAGGGAGGGGGCGAGATATCGAATATAAGATACCATTGCTATTAAGAATCTAAAACTTTTTTTTATGTTTAATTCATTCATTGTCATGATTGTGTTAATTTGGAATCTAATGGTCATTGGTTTTAGAGAAAATGTCCAAAGCAGTTTCTTTAAAATATGTTTATTATCAAATTAAAGTTACCATGGCGTAAAACAATTAATCGACAAAAACACCTTTTTATGTACAAACATGTTATTTAATGAACATGGAAATGTATACTTAATTTTCAGAAATGTTAAGGCGCACTATTAGAATTCGTAAAGTGTTCTGCGAAACCCTGGTTCACGCCTGGGATTGCTTTCCGCCAAAGCTTAATAAGGCCTATATTTTCATGAACTGGTCAAGTTTCATGACAACATATGAAGGTTTATAAATTTATCATGTGAACTTAAATTCCGGACGGTCTGTTAATTGCGGAATAAAAGTATGTCTGTGAATATAGTGAATATAATACTGAAAAATGAAAGAAAAAAAACTTTCAAAATTTTGCTAAGAAATTCATATTATCGGTCAAATACTGGATAGTAAATAGACATCATTTCATCATAATCCTCTGGATACTCATTTGATCATAAACAGTTTCGGTCCAACTTCCATAAAATTTCACGAAGGAATGACAAAGTTATTGATATATTTGTTTACCCCTTACTGAACCTTATATTATGATTGACGTGGCCGACGTTTAGAATCGCTATGTCTCGCTTTTGCGACACGTTTGTCACAGGCTCGAAAAATAAGGCAAACCACATATCGAATTTCAGGAAATAATATATTGCTTTAAAGAAAAGCAAAGTGATTAGAATTCACATATTTCAGACTTTGACATAATATGAACAAAAATATAATTTGATAACATTTGGTTGAAATAGGGAAAGTTTGTTACTTTCAGTCGAAATTACAAGCAAATGAAGAAAGAATTGCATGGCTGATGTGTTTTTTCCAGTTCTTTTTATTTTATATCTTTTTATCAAAATTCAAGTGTACGCCTGGGCGTTTTGACGTAAACGTAGCTACGCGCATGTAAAGCTTATCGAATCCGCGATACGGACTTGACCACAAAAATGAATCTTCATCCATGAAATAAGGCAAATTCGGGGTTAGGTGAATCCTGTCTGACGGACATGTAGTTTATAGGATCCAATATACAAAATGTGGGTATCCTATAACTCGTGATAAGTGAGTACTTCACATGACAATAAAAAGTTTCATTCTACAATCATCCAACTATTTTACATTTCATTTTCTGAAAATATTAATACTTTGAAAACCTTAAACCTATTGAGGATGTTGATCTATATAGCTTTTCTCAATACCAATAACAAATATTAATTATGATATAATTGAAGAATAATTTGAACGTCTTCGTAGCATCAGATCTTTCACGATCCTTTTCACGATCTTCAAAAATGCGGTACGTGATCTTTCACGATCCGAAAAATCAATTTTTGTGTAAATAGTTCATTATTTACCAAGTTTCAGATTATGTTTATACAAAATAACTATGAGAACCCTTTGATTAATTCAAATAGAATGCCCTTATTCGTATTAAAGTAGTTTTTCTAGTCGAATTTGTGAAAAAATCATGTTTGTTTACATTTTTTATGTCAGTGAAATGTCGAGAAGCAATCTGCCTTTTGTTGTTTTGTAATAACTATGTACTATTAAAACTGGATATTCTCACATACTGATCATAATATTGAACCATTTTGACAGACAGTTTTATTTTGTCGTAAATTTGTCTGCGTAATTTATTAAATTAGAATATGTATTATTGACCTTTCATATGCCTTCTCGATTAAATGTCTTTCACGATCCGTTACCAGAACTTTCACGATCGTCTCTCAATACTTGGCCGCCGTTAGATATTCTTTCACGATCATTTCTCTCGATAAACCGAATGACACCCGTGTTATATATATGGCCATGAATGACTTATATTATATCAATGTACGAAAAGGAGGAAAAGTGTGTGGTGGACAAAACTTATTTTTTACTTTCAGATTAATTGATATGAACAGAGTTTATATAAAAGATCTACAGAAAATTAAAAAGTCAATGTACGGTGTAAAATACTATGGCTTTGTTCATTGTTGAAGGCCGTACGGTCACCTATATATATGTTTGTTAATTTCTGTGTCATTTGTGAAGAGTTGTGTCATTGGCTATCATACCACATCGTATTTTTATAGAATTATAGAGTAAATTTTCGTACATAGGCCTTGTTATCTTATGGCAAACATTAAAACAATATTCAAAATTTAAAATGCCAAGTATGCCTTACTCAAAAGCTACGTTTTCAAATTTCAATTTCTAATTCAGCCTTTCAAATTGTATTGAATGTTATGTGCAACAAATTTTCAGGGTAAAATAGTATAACCTTATCTATTTTGTCACAGTCGACAAATCTATATATGAATACCCTGTACCGTGCTCAATGGTTGATTTTTCTTCCTCCTTGTTACTTTGTTCTCTTGTACTACGCACTACTGGAGTATCTGCGTTCTTGGAGTAGGTTTCTCCCTTTATTGCATCTGTCTCTTGTGATTCATTAGTTGAAGAATTAACCGTATATTTACTTGTCTTGTTGCGTTTGAAAATTTGTCTTGTGATTATATCAAAGATTGTTGCTATTGACATTACAACAACAAAGACAACACAAACTGAACTGAAAAAGAGATTTTAAAGTAATGATAGAAATAGGACATATAATTAAGAATGCTAAACAATCAATATGTCATCCACAACTTAATCAGAAAAAATCTGTCCAAATTGGAACTACCATTGCAGGATTCAAATTGGAAATACCATAATTACTATAGGATCCAAATTGGAAATAACAGTATGGGATCCAAATTGGAAATAACATTATTACTATATGATCCAAATTAGAAATAACATTATTACTATAGGATCTAAATTGGAAATAACATTATGGGATACAAATTGAAAATAACATTATGGGATCCGAATTGGAAATACCATTATTACTATATGATCCAATTTGGAAATAACATTATGGGATCCAAATTGGAAATAACATAATGAGATCAAAATTGGAAATAACATTATGGGATCGAAATTAGAAATACCATTATTACTATAGGATTCAAATTGGAAATACCATTATTACTATGATTATTACTATGGGATCCAAATTGGAAATACCATTATTACTATGGGATCCAAATTGGAAATACCATAATTACTATGATTATTACTATGGGATCCAAATTGAAAATACCATTATTACTATGGGATCCAAATTGGAAATACTATTATAGGATCAAAAGGAGTATGGTCACGAAGGGTAAAAAACAGCCCTGTCTCAGAAATTGACGAAATTACTGCAGAATGATCACTAACTAGGGTAGTTCATAAAATGATAACCATTAGACATTTAACTGTGTTATATACATTTCAAGAGCGTCAGAAAAGACCAAGGTAAAATCCTATTTCATCAATTTGCGCGTAATGCGGGGTTCACACATTGCCGATTATTGCTCCCGTTTGAGATCAGACAGCGATACGACACGAGAAGTGAAAAAGTCGGATTAGTATCCTCAATTATCTGGAATGTCCTATCATTGTCTGAACGCAGTCGTTTAAGTTCGTAACAGATTCCTATAGTTCGGCGAAGCACCCGATAGTTAGGTGCGTCCCGTAACATTCTGGGAAACTCAGCCGATTTTGTCTAGTCGGATTACAATCGTGCCTATGTCGTGACGGATTCTGCTGTGTCGGATCAAAATCCTAACAATGTTCTGTGTATTCTGGACGGTGTCCTGTGGAACGGGAATGATCTGGAGAAATTTGACATTGCTTTTTTTCTGCTGATTGAGTTCAGATTGCATCCAGATCTTGTCGATTGCGAACCGTTTTGGCCGAAACCGTTCCGGAACAGTCCCGTTTTTAATACGTCAATGATACCCACGTCAGTGTCCAGACAATTACAGAATACAATACAACTGAGACCAGACAAAGCCGTTTGCAATGCGATAGAGCGGACCGTAATAGGATTACGTTCCGATAGTACCTGATCATACCGAGTATGCCGACAGTTTTTGAACGGATATCTTCCGTCAGCGTCGGTTCACTGTCTGATCTCTGTCGGCAAACTCCGGACAGTGATCGTTTCCGTTCCGGAACTGTTTTCCTTTACTCCATCAATTAGTGTAGAGTAGTATTCGGGCCCGTATGCGGATCGGAACTGGAACTGCCGGGGAGTTTGCTCTGTCGGAATCGGGACGCAGTCGTGACAGACTCGGTCTATTTTAACCAGGCGAACGATACAAATTGGATAAAAAGCAGATTGAGAACGGGATTATCGGGATAAATTCGCTTGAAAACGGTTGAATGTCGACGCTTCCTGAACAATATCTGATTGTTGTCGTGATTAAATTATTTGTTTCACAAATTTTAATTAAAATTTGAATTTCCATCCACGTTTCACAGGATATTGATCAGACTTTTGACAAATTTTAATCGGGAATGATCCTGTCAAGGACGGCAGTAAAAATCGTGAATATGTGACCCCAGCTTTAACGCTTATATAAAGGTATATCGTATAGTAGGCATATAAAGGTATATGGTATAGTAGGCCAAAGGTGAATATTTAATAGTACAATACTAGTAGTATAAAACACTGTGACCTAACATGACTGTTATAATGAATTACAAGAATAGTTATTGCTTCGAAATGAGAAGTAACGTTTTATACTGTATATAAGTAAATTGTATTTGTTCAAACGTCAGGGGAAAACTATAAACTCAAAGATAATTGTGTATTTAATCTTAAAATTAAATAATGATTTATTACGTTCATGCGTCTGATTCATTTTTCTGGTACTTGTACCAGGAATGCTCAAACTCAAACCTTTGAAAGTCAATGATATAAAAGATAAAATACTTATAGAGCTACATGTATATGACCAAAAGAGACATAAACAACTTTTCCTAACATGCCTAAGCGAGTATTATACCAGCTCCTTATTTATACTCCATGTTCATATAACAATATCAGCATTTCTGTGACATAATTTCCATTGAATCTAATATTGCATAATTCTAATTTCCAGTGTATATCTCTTTAGGGCCAAATGTGGGCCTGAATTTTGCACTTATACTTACATCAGGGCTATAGCTCTGGTATCAAGTTTACGACCTGGTTCCTGGCACGTTAAATCATAAGCATAAATTCGGTTGTTGGTCAATTTAGGGGCGACTGAAAAAAAGTTTACATCAAAAGCATTTTAATGTTATATTTAACATTGCCATAAAATCGGGAGGATTGGCTAGCCAGAAAACCAGTTCGTTTCTGTGTGTGTTGCATTTTAGTGTTGTATTTCTGTTGTGTCGTAGTTCTCCTCTTATATTTGATATTTCCCTCAGTTTTAGTTTGTAACCCGGATTTGTTTTTTTTCTCAATCGATTTATGAATTTCGAACAGCGGTATACCACTGTTGCCTTTATTTAATGTCAGTCACATTTAAAGTTGTGGGTTATTGTGAACAGAGGCAGTTCTCGCGATACTGATTTTGCAACATTAATGAATTAAGTCTCTATCCTATATACATGATATATCAAAGTTGGTAGACTGATAAACAACAACGGGACGTTTGAACTTGCACTCACGTAAGAACTTTAAACAATTACAAATTCTCTGAAACAGTCGATAGCCCAAAAAAAGGTACAAACTACTAGCATTTAATCATGATATGAAATATTTTAATGACATTTCAAAATAATTTTGATTCCATCAATAAACATTTCTCGTTTGATTTCGATCGTATAAATTGTACATATACTGAAAAATGGTTCATGGTTATTTTACAAGGAGTCTAACGTCCATTAATGTTTACAAATATTAACATATTGTGTTCTGTATGTACAATTTAATATATATACAGTACCTGCACTTAACATTACAAGTTCTTCTTCTTTCGTACAAGTATCAGGTATACACAATCCAATTTTAATTGAAACTCCATCCGCTTTTGTTACCTAAATATATTGATTTATTGATTGTTGGTGCTTTAACGCCACTTTTAAGCGCCACTTTTAAGCGCCACTTTTGGGGTGTTTCGTGGCGGCCAGTTACAAAATGTATTTGCATCGGAACTAAACACATCTATTTAAAAACCAGTTGTTGGCATGACACGGGTTATGTTCTCATATATGTTATGATGGTGTGATACTAAACCCCTAACGGGAAGGATTGTGCCTGATATTCATATGATGGAGACATAATCTTTCAATCAGTTTAATTGAAGTCTGGAGCTGGCATGTCAGTTAACTGCTAGTAGTCTGTTGTTATTTATGTATTATTGTCATTTTGATTATTTTCTTTGGTTACATTTTCTGACATCAGACTCGGACTTTTCTTAAACTGAATTTTAATGTTCGTATTGTTATGCGTTTACTTTTCTACATTGGCTAGAGGTATAGGGGGAGGGTTGAGATCTCATAAACATGTTTAACCCCGCCGCATTTTTGCGCCTGTCCCAAGTCAGGAGTCTCTGGGCTTTGTTTGTCTTGTAATATTTTTAGTTTTAGTTTCTTGTGTACAATTTGGAGTTTAGTATGGCGTTCATTATCACTGAACTAGTATATATTTGTTTAGGGTCCAGCTGAAGGACGCCTCCGGGTACGAAATTCCCGCTGCATTGAAGACCTGTTGGTGACTTTCTGCTGTTGTCTGTTCTATGTTCGGGTTGTTGTCTCTTTGACACATTCTCCATTTCCATTCTCAATTTTATTGTAGAAATATAGTATCATTGAAGGATTCAAACTATGAAATTCGGGATGTTTGCTCCTCTATTTTTTGAATTTTTTCCAGATTTTTTGGAATCCTCTGATTTTATCCATGTATTTACATTAAACAAATTTGCCCACTAACCCCTACTTTTCTTTTCATATTTTTATCACATATAGTTTAAATGGCCGTATTTCAAATTCTTATAAAATCCTTGTTATTTTTCATAGTTTTTTTTAACAAAAAAGGTGCCAATGTTAAATGTAAAAAAAATCTCGAGAGAATTATTTCCCGCCAAATTTTCAATGGCTTATATCCCGAAAACAAGCACACGGACCCTCCATTTTTTCTGCTTTTTTAGTTTCATTAATTATATACTATCAATTTAAAACAGTCTTTTATAAAGCTAGTTATTTTTAAACAGAGTAGCGAACCTCCTTAAGCAAAACAGAAGAAAAAGAATGTGGTGTCATGTAGATATAGTACACGGATGCCCCACTCGCACTATCATTTTCTATGTTCATTGGACCGTAAAACTATAAATAGGAAAATCTTATCATTTGGAACATGTATATGTGTACTAAGTTTCAAGTTGATTGGATTTCAACTTCATCAAAAACTACCTATACCAAAAAACTTTAACCTGAAGCGGGACATACGGACGAACGAACGTCCGGATGCACAAACCAAAATACATAATGCCCTTCTATTGTAGATGAGACATAAAAACAAATCAAAAAGACTGCATTAAATTGACTTGGACATGTTATAAATAATTTGGTTAGTTGTATGACTAGTATCCATTACCGGGTTTGGAACTCCTGTTATCCAAAATGAACCCAGACAGTATTTTCCTTTGAACGTCTCGGCTGTAATACGAAGACATTCTTCATAATCTCCTTCCCAGGTTAAAATAAAATTCAACAGTCCTGATGGAGGCTTTCCGTTAGCATCTATCACTAAAATAACAAAAAAGAGCATCATCGAAACTAGTTTCGAAACATTAAAGACGATTTAGAACTGAACATATTATGGTAAAGACAATATTGGATGTTTTGGAGACGTTTTTGGTTTTGAAGTGGGTTGGTTGCTGTCTTATTGTGACATATATCCTCGATTATGTATATTTATTTTGTCTTATTGTGACGTATATCCTCGATTATGTATATTTATTTTAAGAAAGGAAAATAAACCTGCAACTTTTTTTATTCTGTTTATTAGAACAGTTGTTAAGATATATATTTTGACAAAAAACTACGAGTGACATAGTCTTAAGTCAAATGTGTAAATTTCTACTTTTTTTCATTCAAGGATGAACATTTCCACTTTGGAGTGCACGTAGTATACTTGCCTCTTCTTTGTCAATAGAATTGTCATTTTTATTTTGAAAGGCTTGGTCTGCTCCATGATGGGGTCAGGGCCGTAACTAGGGTTCGAATTCAGGGGAGGCAGGGGTTTGGGGACCGCCGATTGAGCCCCCCCCCCCTTCCCCCGCCGATCTTTTTCTCTCAGTCATTGGCTGAAAATTACCCGTTTCCCTTCGATTTCCTTACTTTAAGAAACATCAGTATTGCTTGAACCTGGAAGCAATTTTTATGCAAAAACAAGCTGAGATTGCTGTTTTGGGTGAGCCAAGGCTAGCTCCGTCTTGAAGGCTGTACTTTGACCTATAATTGTTAACATTAAATACATTGTGACCGTGGATTTTTTTGTGAATCTCAAATGATATGGCTAAAGTTACCCGTTTTCCTTCGATTTCCTTACTTTAAGAAAGATCAGTTTTGCTGGATCCTTGTAGCAATTTTCATGCAAACAATTATTGTCTGTATTTTCTGTATTTAAAGATATTTTTTTAGAAACTAGTAAGTTCAAAAAATATATAAAGCAAGATTATAAAACACAAGATATTTTTTTTTATCGAGGATCTTGAATTTCAATATTGTTGAAAGCTGAACAGACATATATATAACATCAAACAGGGACTTTCTATACTAGTCTAGTATATACTTAGTACAGAAAGTCCCTGCTACAACGAATGGGAGTGTTTACCTACTAAGGCATTGACCATAATGTTCTCGTACGATCGGGAAACTTAAAAAAAGGATCCAACAGCTGATTCAGCCGGTAACGAATTTTCGATATCTTAAAAGATTCACAATATAAAAGGAACTTCCTCTGCTTAAATAATTGAGCCCCAAAATAAATGTGAATAGTTAAGTTTTTATTCAAAATTATCGAAAGCAAAGTTTCATATGTGTTCTCATACGAATACTGACCCCCTCAATACTGAATAACAGACGGACGGCCACACGAAAAAAAAAAATAAAACAAATACTGAAACGGTTTACTTTCGATCAAAAATCCGAAAAATGACAGACATATCACGTATCATGATAACACTGTTAAAACTGTTAATTTGTGTTGTTTATAATATAAATTCAAGTTCTTCGTGTTCATATTGTCAATATTTTATTTTTTTACTTCAAAAAAAAAATTTGGTGTAGAAAATTCAGGGGAGGCAGTTATCTGCTAAACTTAGTTTGGCTGTGTCGTTCTTTGCAGAACAGTCGTTTAAAAACAACAGCAAAATGCATATAAATGTGCATCTAGACGAGACGAGAATTAAGCGCTGATTAGTAAAACTAAAATTTGGTTGCAGCCACATACTGGTTTTGACAATGAGGGAACGATCATATTCTGGTGTAAGGGAGGAGGTGATTACCTATTAATTGCATGAACCTCTCAAGGGGTTCATGCTTATATATTGGCGAGTTTTGGATGTGTCTATGGGCCACTCGATATCTCTCGGCCGGAAGTCAGAATAAAATTCTCGGAACGTCTCGAAAGTTTTCGGTCATTTATACAGGTCTTTAAAACAGGTTGTTATCTACGTCTTTGGTATGGTCCCTTGATGGCCCTTGACGACGCAATTATATTTGTTTTAAAACGACCACTGTACACTGTGTGTATCTGGGTCAATTATAACGTGGTATTGTATGTTGTCTCGATAACATGTGAACTAATTATGTTTGAAGATTTAACAACGGGATACTGAGTGTGTATTTCATCATAGACTTACGGGAGAGAAGATTCTGGTTAAAATATTAATATTAGATCGGAAAACAGAAAGATAATATTCTTATCAAAAGTATTTAATTCAATCGGAATCAAAGAAATATATACAAAATATATTATTGTATTTATGTTTCTGAAGAAACTAACAATGATTGAAATCAGAATATTTTCAAAGTTGTAATTAAGAAATAAGTATTTTATATTACAAGATACTCTGCTTTGGTATTTTTAAATATTCATTTGTAAAGGAAACATAAAAATTAAATCTAAATAAATTCTTGCATCCTACAAAAAAAAAAATGTTTATAAACAATAATCTTTATATTTGTACGTTAATTATTTCATACCATTTTAGTATTTAGGTTTTATGAGTAATTATTATTTATTTTTTTTGTATTGTAATATATCCATAAAACGGAAAGTAAGATAAATTTAGTAAATATTTAAATTTTAAACGGTCGTGAATAAAAATACTTGTGTGTTTTCAATTCATAAAGCATGATTTTAAATCCTTGCAACTCACAACAACCGTAAAAATAATTTACAATTATCACAACAAAATTTAATTACAACCATAATGTTGATTATTTTATACCGTTTTAGTATGGATTTAGAAGTCTTTGCTTATATTTTGAATAGTAATATATTCACATAGTGGAATGTTAGAATTTAAAAGTAATACTAGATTCATTCGATAAATAAACTGTCCATATATATTCAAAAGAATTTGAAAAAAAATACTAACAGGAACGTTAGTTTTTTTATAAAATTTAAATTCAATTTTTGTTTGTTTGTTTTAATAGTTTGACCGTATAGCATCTACATATTTGTACTATATGGTACGGTTTTGAAAATTGTATTCATTGTGTTGACCAACTATACTACACCTCTTGATTCATTCACATTATAGATCACATTTCAAAAGCACACTATCGGTTTGCGTTCTCAAAAATTCCGGATAAAATGTCAATGAATCCGGAGTCTAAACATTTAATGTAGGCCGTTTAACATTCGAATTCAACTATTACATTAAGATATGTGATGATGCAAATGCGTATTCTTTTCCTGGGTATCAGTGGGATGCTTTCTATTTACTATTTCGTGCGCTAAGATACTACTTGCATGAAATACTATTAAATTCACTCGTGACAGCTTATTTTCGTTTTTGTTATGGACACGGCAGATAGAGCTTCACATGTGACTTTCAAGCACGGTCATAATTTCTAACGGTATTCTGACCTCGAGTTGTTTCTCTTTTGTTTCTTTTTTGAGACACTGTCCTATTATAAACTTTGACCTTTTCGAAAAGCTAAGGATTGTCTACCCCAGGAATAGATTCCTTAACTTTGTAATGTATTTAGCCTTTTTACTTTTTTAGCGTCACTGATGCTTTTTTGTATCTACTGAACTCGTGTCTGGCGTACATCATTTTAATTCTGGTATCTTTTTATATCTACATACCTTTTTATATAAATTGGTTATTTGAAAGTGTGTACAGGTATTCATAAACTTCTGAATTAAGAAATTCTTCGGCAAAACTAAGTTTCCCTGTAGAATGTTTGAATTGATTTAAGTAAAATCAGGAAATCCTTAAAATTTGAGATGTTTTATGAGACCAAAATAAGTCTCTTCATAAGAGGTCCCAATCAATTGCATGCCACAGGTTTCACCGCATACAACATCTACCATGAGTACAGACAGTTTCAAATACGAGTTGAGAATATATAGGCATTCATGTAGGAAACAAAATATAAAGATATGATAGATAAAATAAATGCATCCATAATTCCACATTGTAAAGCAAACTGAGTAGGTTTGTGCAATTTGCATAAGACTTAAAGTCATCCGGTTAGTAGAAATTAGGATTTTCCAAAGGGTTATAATCGGAAAAACTATGACCATTCCCAAGTATGAATAAAATATTCGAGCTTTAAAATAACTATTCAAATAGAAGCTGTAAATATATACTTTCAACTGGCTTCTTATATTCACAGTCAATTATTTCAATTCAAAAGCAAACACAAATTCAGCAACAATCTTTTGGTGACCCGGCAGTCAGCGGTCTTAGGTTTATGTATTGCTTTTCTTTTTTTAAAGAAAGCAACTTGTTTTTATCTGTTGTTACACATGCTTGTTTTTTTCAGTACACGGCTTCTAAACAGCAAAGTTTATTATCAGTTTAGTACACAGTTGTTTCCAGCAGTTTGTGTTCCAAAAAATAATACATATTTGTATACAGTCGTCCCCTAAACATAAACAACTCGCACAACTTCTCTTACTATTTATCAACCAAAAGAGTATATGCATTTATATATCTATATTTAATGAAATATGACAATATAAAAATAACTAAGTAGATACACTATTGACACAATCTATTACTCACTTCGTAAGGCCCAATCTTTTGACTTTTCCACTCCAGGAACAATGCTTTGGGTATCATTTAAACATCTCGAAGAATTGTTGTTTGATGCATCGTTCGTCTTCAATACATTGCTGTTGTCTATAACATGTGCATTGTTCGTAATAAATGATAAGACGTCTTTCACATCAAACTTCGATAACACATCATTCAATTGTGCGTTTGTTTGTATAAATTCCGACACATTCTCGACTTTATTCACTGCTTTTAAAGCAGACCGGACATTGTTCAACATATCATCGTAATTGTCCGTTATAGCGTCTGTAAAAGGTACAGTCTCGTTGTTATTGTTTATTTTACTGAACGCGAGAGCCACATTTTTAACTATATCTGCTAAACTTAGTTTGGCTGTGTCGTTCTTTGCAGAACAGTCGTTTAAAAACAACAGCAAAATGCATATAAATCCAAAATATTTCATATTTCCATTAAATGTTTTATTCTCTTTTCATATGTTATAGCATCACTAAACACATGTATTAAATAGGTTACCTATTTATGAAATATTTAACGGTCATGATCAGCGTAAACACTATACGTTATGGATGAATTCACTATAATAATTAGTGAGGTCACGTGTACACACAGTCAGTGACCTTGCTTAACAGGAGATTAGGATCACGATGTTTCAAGAGATTATATTTTTAAACCATGCATGCAGTCATACCAAACGAGCTATGCAAAATAACATAACGGATTGGAGGCATTTCCTCCATGATTTTCTTTCTAGGTGTCATAATAAATCAGAACATGTGAAACTCTGTATTGTTGCTTGTTTGTACACCCGATTGTAAATATAAAATTGTTATTGTACCAACGGCAGGTCAAAGATGAATGCAACACATTAAATATCACTATAAGTTGAAGAAACAGAAACCTTAATACAAATTGAAGTATTTTTACAAGTTTTGGCTTTTACAAGTCTGCAAGTGATGCTGCCATAACATTATCTTAATAGTTTGCTATAAAAATAAAAATACTACTTTAAGACGTCAAAGTTTGAATTTTGAAATCTAAAGATAATTCATGTTTTAAATCATCAAGTAAAATATTTTTAAACAAGATTTAAAAAGTCGAAATAAAGATAATGAATAGTTTTCATAAGTAAAGTTTTATCAAAATATTTATTATTATCTTTTAATTGGAAAATATTTGTTTTACTTATCTTTATTTTTTAGAGCTCGTATTCATTTTAAAAATCCTCCTGACATTTTCCTTTCCAAGTCCCTAAGTCGTGCTCGTCAGAACAGAGATAATTCGTAATTTAAATATTAAAGTCAGTGATTTCGTATTCACAAATTATTTTACAACTTTACTTAATTATTTGATAGATACATGCACACATATTTGGTTTGGATGGTCAGCTGTGCCTTATAACATACGGAATATCACATCTTATTTTTTATGCGAATGTTGCTTTTAGAGTCTGTAAATATAGAAACGATCCATGTAAGCTTGAATTCTGTGAATAAGCTTAATATTCTAAATAATTTAACACTGTAGTTAGATCTTTAAAAAATGTTTTTATTGGTTCCATCATCGATAGGGAATGACCATTTGATATTCTGGGGTGGGGGGGGGGGTGGGGGTGGGGGCAGGAGGATTTTGAAAATAAATAACTCAGCCTTGATAATCACAAAAATAAATGGTTTGTTCTGTGGTAGTTTGAAAATAAATTACCTGACTTGCAATGTATTGAAAATAAATAACTCAGCAGGTCTAATCGAAAGTGATGGCTCAGATTCTTCATAAATTCATCATTTTTCAAAAAAAAAAAAAAAATCGAGAAACATTTCCCAAATCTTTTAATAATAAAAGTATAAGTATCATTTGAATGTACTTGAAATGTCTGAAAATTGGTTTCATTTAACTTGGAGTATTTTTTCAGGAACACTATGTGAATTACATTTTTGCTTTACCATGCATATTGGTCTTTTGATATTGTCCCTAGAAACTTAAGTCTTACACTGAATCTATACATTTTGCTTTGAGACCAAAATATTGTCAACAAATGATTAAACAGAACTTGCATTTTTAGATTAAGAAATGGTCTGGGGAACACCAAGAAAGCATGATTTTGCATCATTTGTTCTATAGCTTTTTGGGCCTTCAGTGGCTCCAAAACCCTTCAAAAAAAATTTTGCCTCGCTCCGATCGGCAGGAATATGTTTGCTAATACTTTTAAAAAGGCTAGATACAACAAAAAATTTAATACTATGTATGTATGCAATACATGTATATGTATAATTAGAAGAGTAATTCCTGCAGAGGATGATGACTTATTCTGATTAAATGGTACATAATGACTTGACTGTACGTGTATTATTTGTAATAATTAAATAATTTTTAAAAAATTGTAGGTTTTCGAATAAAAATTATAGTTGTGAAAATAAATAATCAGTCCCTTGCTTTAACGAAAATGAAAAATCTTGCTTTAATAGTGCAGAAAATAGATAATCTGTCCTCTTAAGTTTACAAAAATAAATAACCGATCAAAAACAAATCCTCCTGCCACCTCCCCCCCCAGAATATCAAATGGTCGTCCCCTTAGGTCCGAGACCACAATTGTCGTACGAATATAGTCCCTAGTGTTGACAGTGGGTTACTTGCCACTAATTTTTATAACCCTTCCAAATGTATTTCTCCATGTCAAATGCCTCAAATGGAAAGTAGTGGGGTGAAATTACACTGTAAAAAAATTTGGGTCCAGAATTTTAAAGGAAAGTAGTGATTTGGTCCAGCTGTGAAAGGTTTAAAATTAGCACTTCGGAAGCTGTCAAAAGATTTCAAGACGCCCTAAACATAAAATTGTCCATATTTTGAGTTAGAGCCGATGAAGTTTTCTATAATTTTGATATAATTTGTCCCAAAAGTAGTAAAAGCTTCTTTGAGAAAGCGCAGTTGGGTTTTTTTTAATTTTCATTTATGTTCTAAAAGAAATGCACTACGAAATAATTGTGGTCTCGGACCTATTGCTACAATTATAAACACTTAAAACATGTCGGTACTTATATTTTGGCATTGCACAAGACTTTAGATTAGAAAATTGAAACGGAAAATATCGACAGAGATAACAACCTCACCAAAGAGCACAAAACAGTCCTCGGCCACCAATGGATCTTTAGCTCAGTGATAATATACAACACAAGGAGGCGGTCTTTAGCTAGCATTAACACAATAATTTATACCAGTTCAGTGAAATGGGCGCCACATTAAACCCCGATACATACAAATGAATTCAAATTATAAAAAAACGACAAGAACACCAAAGGTTAGAGGTTCCTCACTTTGGACAGGCGTAGAAATGCGTCACGATTTTGTGGACTGTTTTTGACGCATTCCAACTATAGCCATTGAATTGATATTATGTTTTTGATCTGTGTTTTTTGTATTAGTGTCTATAATTGGCTTAGAATAAGCTCCCAGTTTAACAACGAGTACTAGAAGATCGGTACTTTGTCGCATTAATTTTTGTTACTTGTTCAATTGCTTTGCAGCGATCAAATGAAGTAAAGCACTTTTCAACTCATTGTAGTTTGTTCTTATGTTGTGCTGTTGAACAACCACTGTGCAAGATAAGAGTTATGTTGGGCTCCTGCAAACAAGATATATATATATATATATATATATATATATATATATATATATATATATATATATATATATATATATATATATATATATATGTCAGGTGCATGTAATGTAGTGGTTGTCGTTTATTGCTGTTTATCATGTTAAATTTCAGTTTGATGTTTGGAACGTAAATTATGCAATTAGTTTTCTCGTTTGAATTGTTTTATATTTTTACATTTCGGGATCTTTTATAGTTTGCCATGAGGTATGGATTTGTTCATTTTCGAAGCCCGTACAAGGACCTATATATTTAGATATAGGAAGATGTGGTATGAGTGCCAATGAGACAAGTATTTATCCAAGTAACAATTTATAAAAAAGTAAACCATTATAGGTCAAGGTACGGCCTTCAATATGGAGCCTTTGCTCACACCGAACAAGAAGCTATAAAGGGCCCCAAAATATTACTAGTGTAAAACCACTCAAACGGGGAAACCAACGGTCTAATCTATATAAAAACGAGACACGAGAAACACATACGAACTACATAAACAGAGGACAACCACTGTACATCAGATTCCTGACGTAGGACAGGTGCAAATATTTGTAGCGGGATTTTAATGGTACCAAGTTTGTTCGATTAAATGATAATATTTGATCATGTTTCATTTCCTTTTCGTCATTTTGATAAGGTCATGTTTTGAATATTATATTTGTTTTTCCGAATTATTTCGTTGATCTCTTTTGTCCCATCCCTTTTCAGATATTATTAATACATATTCGATCTCAACATGTATATACATTGCTCGTATCAGTAATATTTACGTATTGCTTAAGAAACACTTTTTTTTTTAAAAAGAAAGGCATTAATGCAAACGAATGCAAAGATGTGAACCGACCCAATACAGTCTTTTCCATATGTCCAATGGCAAGGCCGTAACTAGGCATCTTATTTTAGTGAGGCAAAATAATTGAGCCGAGCGAAGCGAGGCGAAAATTTTTTTTGGAGGGTATGAAATGAATGGTGCAAAATCCTGCATTCTAGGCATTTTTAGAGAGTTTGATAATGTTTTAAATTTGGACACTTTTCATATAAATTTTTCATATTTTAAAACTTTTAATTACTAACACCAAATTTTTAACAACTTTATTTAAATTTATATGTAAGATAATCATACAAATATCACTGATTTGAGTCTGCTGCTAGAACATTGAACAAACATCTGCTAAATTTTGTCTGCTGATATCCTTACGCGATGAACATGGAGCATGGCAAGACCGCACAGTCTCTCGCCACTCATGTATGCTCTTTTCCAAGTTTTCGGTCGTTTCAGGGCAGTCTGTGTTTCTAAAGGTAGCACATTATCATCAACACAATGATCAATGACTTCTTCCAATTCCTTCTCCATCAGCAATTCGGTAGCAGCATCGATAGTAACAGTTTTGTTTGCAAAAGGGAATTAAGCTTTCTTGTAAGCACCATCATACAGTCGCAGTTACAAAATATTAAACTTGCTTTTATGCTGACAAAGAGTAGACAAACTAGGGATAGAATGAGATAAGATACATGTATATGATTCTATCTATAGAGTAAGTATATATATGATATGGGTACAGGGGAATTGGAATGGAGTTTTTGACATTTACATGTAGTTCCGTAATTTCAAATTATTTCTGGAAATAGTTGGTGGTATTTTAGTTCCAGAATTTAGAGGTTAGGGGTTGGGGGTGTCCGATTCCGACACCCCGAATATAAAGAAATGAAATTCCGTAGTCCCGAATAAGTAAAGACAAAATCCTGTGTTAAAGGATCTAGCATTCCTCAATAATGTCAAATTGGAATATGGAATATTCTTTCAATTTTTAAGGTTAAAGAAACATCATCATGGATAAAAGCTAATCCATGCATTCATGTTTCGTATTATTTAAATTTTATTTATCTGTAAAGAGAAAGATTAAAGATCGTGAAATGAATACACAGACAGGACTGCCCCCTTCCGACGACCAGTACTTGATTGTCAGTCTACTTATCCTAATGAAGTTATATGCAATACTCAGACTCACAAAATACTATTTTACTAGAATTATTCCTTCTTTACCTTCAGTGTCGCTTTTCCTTTTTCTGCAAGAGCCTGTTTTATACTGGCTAAAGATCCATGATGATTATAGTTACTAGGTTAATGTAATCGAGAAACATCACCCGTTGAGATGCTGAGTTATATCCAGGAAAAATAGTTTAAAAGGAATGATAACATGTTATAGAAATTAAGGTCGAGACAGAACAACAAATGACTATTATATTTATATATATTTATAAAAAAAACAATCAGTGTCGAAATTTTAGTGAGGCAATTACTTGCCTCAAGGGTAGTTACGGCCTTGCAATGGTTTAAGAAGTAAGAAAGACTCAAGCGAATAGTTTTTTTTTTTATTATTGCACAAATATCGAGTCGGCTCAGGCTTTTTTTGTATAAAAATCTAGAATTCAGACTTATTTAAGAGGGAAAACTACACCGACGTTTAGCAAGACTCCTGTAATTTTCTAAATATATCCTGAAGTAATTTAGCGATACAATATGTACTATACGAAGACAGAATAATAATATTTAAATCTTTTTTATTAAAAAATGATCGTAATTATATACAAGCATACGTTTATTCAATCTAATTAAAAACCGATCTCTCATCGCTTCTGTTTCTGATATGTCGCGTGGGAGCTAATTAAAAACCGATCTCTCATCGCTTCTGTTTCTGATATGTCGCGTGGGAGCTAATTAAAAACCGATCTCTCATCGCTTCTGTTTCTGATATGTCGCGTGGGAGCTAATTAAAAACCGATCTCTCATCGCTTCTGTTTCTGATATGTCGCGTGGGAGCTAATTAAAAACCGATCTCTCATCGCTTCTGTTTCTGATATGTCGCGTGGGAGATCTAACGAAACCGGCTTTGAGGTCACATGTGAGTGAACTAAAAGTCATGAATTTATAAAGATATGCAAATGAGTTGACGACCTATTAATAAGCCAATCAAAAAAGTTTATGAATTATTATGACTGACGATTTCGTCGTAAATAAAATGAGTTACATCCCTTTGCCTTACGTTAAACTTCCAAGATCGTGGAAGACTCAATTTCATTGGTCGAAAAAGACACACCTACGAGGTCACTCACATGTGACCTCAAAGCGGGTTTCGTTAGATCTCCCACGCGACATATCAGAAACAAGAGCGATGAGAGATCGGTTTTTAATTAGATTGACGTTTATTCTCTACCGATTTGGAATACATCACTTATTTTAGGGAATATACCCTGTTCTAAACAGATATAAATTCTGCTCTTATTTCTATTTCCTTATTGTTTTCGTCGACAATTGGAATAATTGTCTCGCCTTCAATATCGTCATGCAGACCAACTTTTCCATCGTCACATATTGATCGTAATGATGATTTACACACCTTGTAAGTCACAGCGGATGTTAGGCATTGGTAATATATGTTAGTTAACGATCTCATTCTGTCTCTGAAATAAAACAAAGCTGGTATAGCAGATAGTTTATAAATTTCTAGTGGGAGACGAGATAAAATGTAGAAGAAAAAATAAAATAAGAAAAATACTGAACTCCGAGGAAAATTCAAAACGGAAAGTCCCTTATCAAATGGCAAAATCAAATGATAAAACAAATCAAACGAACGGACAATAACTGTCATATTCCTGACTTAGTACACGCATTCTGAAATTTAGAAATTGGTGAATTGAACCTGGTGTTATAGCGCTAAACCTCTCACTTGTATCATATGACAGTCGCGTCAAATTCCATTTTATTTGTAACTATGTGTGAACAAAACAGACATAACAGTTACAATTGTCAAAATAGGGGTACAACAGTCATCACCCCGTGTCACAATCTCAATCAGAACAAAACAAACAAATATATAACAAAGAAGCACAAAAATGGAAATATAAAATTAAACAACCACATGCATTACTACTTATATATGTATTTAAAATCAACCCAAATGACTGCATGAAGGACAACCAACTTCGTAAAATGTAAAAGACTGATAATAAATATAGATTTTTACACACCCAAATGAAATTCAGAAGTACAACTGGACCGAATCCCGAAGTTTGGTACTTTTATGCAAGTGCAAATAAAACTAAACAACTCATTTGGAAGAATTGATACCGTCCATACTTACGAAAACCAATCAAATGCAAATAAAAGAGATGCTGCCTCAGGCGGAATCCCTATAGCCGACAGTAAAATGATAATGGTGACAAGGGATCCACTTGGTATGGATGGTACAGCAAATGACATCAGCGTAACTAACAAACTGAAGATTAAAAACGACTAATATAATGAGGTACTAGTAGTCTGCATGAATATGAAAATAGTTAAAAATAAGAAAATGTTACATGTCATGTATGTTCTTATATATGCACGAATAAAACACACTTATTAAAAAATTAAAGGAAATGAGATGAATTGATTTTATGATTCTTTTTGTCATTTAGCTTCTTATGTTGGTACGTATTCATATATCACTTGCTTTTACAAATATTTGAGTATAAGCGGCTGCGTTTCTGATGAAGGAAGATAAAGAATTGCGATTCAGACGCATGGAATTTCTAAAAGTTATTTTGCTTTTTGTAAGGATTGATTGATTGTTGATGTTTTAATATCACTTTTAGGGGCCACTTTAAGGCTATTTCGTGGCGGCCAGTTTTTACTGGTGGAGGAAGTCGGAGTGCCCGGAGAAAAACACCTACATTCGATAGGAAAATTGATAATTCTAGTCAGTTATAGATGGGAGTCGAGTGCATCCGCATTCGTGAGCAAGCGGTGTTCGAGCTCACAACATCAGTGTTGACTGGCTACTGACTACAGTGGAAGAACTACTTACACCACTTGGCCACCGATGCTCCTCTTTAGCAGGATTGAATGATCATTTGCTGTCCAAACATTGCATAAAACATTAGAAATAGGTTCAAGATATCAATGTTAAATAAAGAAAATTCTTGTAAATTTAATGATTTTTTTTTAAACAATATCAATTACTGTAAAAATTAGCTTCAAATTTGATTTTGTACATACATAATGAGTACAATTGATCCCGCATTTTGATCTTGATTTTCTAGTTGTGAAATAAAGACACACGATGCTGATAGAAATATACAACTTCCGGTCCGTCCTATAGCTGCATTTAAAGGAACAATGAAGCGGGTTATACGTTTGTCTATTTTGTTATATGGTCCTTCTAATTTCCTCAAAGATTCAGGCATAGCTATAGATCTGGAAAAAATATTATGAATTGATTTAATGAAAATAATGTTTAAAGAATAAAAAAGGAAATATAGCTTATATATTGAAATTTCATAAATACTAGTAGATACATGTGTTTATATAATAAAATGAGAAAGAACGTGGGGAATGTGTCAAAGTGACAACAACCCGACCATAGAGCAGACAACAGCCGAAGGCCACAAATGGGTCTTCAATGTAGCGAGAATTCCCGCACCCGTAGGTGTCCTTCAGCTGGCCCTAAAAATATGTATACTAGTACAGTGGTAATGGACGTCATACTAAACTCCGAATTATACACAAGAAACTAAGATTAAAAATCATACAAGACTAAAAAAGGCCAGAGGCTCCCGACTTGGGACAGGCGCAAAATTGCGGCGGGGTTAAACATGTTTATGAGATCTCAACCCTCCCCCTATACCTCTAGCCAATGTAGAAAAGTAAATACATAACAATACGCACATTAAAATTCAGTTCAAGAGAAGTCCGAGTCTGATGTTAGAAGATGTAACCAAAGAAAATAAACAAAATGACAATAATACATAAATAACATCAGACTACTAGCAGTTAACTGACATGCCAGCTCCAGACCTCAATTAAACTGATTGAAAGATTATGTCTTCATCATATGAATATCAGGCACAATCCCTCCCGTTAGGGGTTGAGTATCATACTATCATAAAATATATGAGAAGAACATAACCCGTGTCATGCCAACAACTGTTTTTTTTTTAAATAAATGTGTTTAGTTCCGATGCAAAGACCCTATAAGTGAATCAATATTAAAGCCAAAATATGCAATCTTTAATGACCTGACAACAGTATCGTAACTACATATATATCCCTTCTTAAGTCTGTTTAAAGGTTTTGTAAGCTTTTGAGGTGAATACTGACATGTTTGTGCTTTGTAAAGAATATTACCATAAAAAAATGGATGTGAAATACCGGAACGTATAAGATGTCTGCATGTTGAGTTATATTTACGAATTATTTCCTTATACCGGTGATAAAATTCAGTAAATGTTTTGACCAATTTGTGATATCAAAAACTCTGGTGTAATAATTTTTCAGTAATACATAAATTTCTCTCGCTAAAATCTAATACGTTGTTATATACACGAGCGAATCGTACAAGTTGAGATATATAAACACCATAAGATGGTGACAAGGGAAGGTCACCATCTAAAAATGGATAATTACAATGTAACGATAGGAATTGAAAAATCATCTCTTTATCATAAATTTTTGTATTAAGCTTCCCGTTAATGATATAGATATCAAGATCGAGGAAAGGGCAGTGGTCATTGTTAGTATTAGTTTATTTAAAGTAAGTTCAACAGGATAAATTTCTTTAGTATACATACTGAAGTCGTCATTATTGAGAGCCAATATATCATCCAAATATCTAAAAGTATCGTTAAATTTTTGTATCAAATGTTGTTTCGATGGGTCTTTGCTAATTTTAGTCATAAATTGTAACTCATAACAATACAAAAACAATATCAACCAAAAACTCAGTTATTTGTATTGATTTTTAATTTGCAAAATAAAAAGGTCGATATATACCAATACCAATATGTCTGAAATAAGAGATAACATGTTTTATAAGCTTTATCTTTGAAAAAAAGATTGTATGTTTTTATAAGTATCAGCAAACATAATTCTGTTTTGAATGTCTTAAGTAGAGTTTTTAAAGTATAACAATTAAAGTACATACAATGTATATGGTTCATTATAATACGTAAGTTTGATTGGCTAACAGCAATCTCAGCCATTCTTAAATAAACTTTCATTTCAATGTGTTTTTACATCTTGTTTTTTCATAATGTATTGTTTAATTTTGTATAATACATAAATAAATGCTCACGTTAAAGTTGTGGCCAAGACTATCAACATTGGCTCTGCAAGAGACGTAAAAAACTTCAGAGGATTCCTTCTGACGATGACAACATATATAATTGGAAGAACGATAAACAGAGCTATAACCTGTCCCAACATAAAGGTACCAATAAATATACCAAGTCTCATAAAGTTTCCTTGTAAATCATCTGCTCCCGCGACTTCCCTCATGATTAAACTGGCAACCCCAATTGGCGTAAACCTTTAAGAAAAAAATATGAATTTGAATACATCTAGCGATCCATACACTTTCAAATGTATACTCACTCATGTTATTGTCTGGAAACCAAATGTCTTCGGACGACGACAAAGACGACCACCTATGATTATACAGCCGCAACATTTTGCTGTTTGTGCTATTTTACATCTGTCGCAGGTTAGAGGTAGGATTGAGCGCTCACAAACATATTTATCCCCAACACATTTTGTATGTGTCTGTCCCTAGTTATGAGCCGATAGTACAGTGCACGTGGTTGTCGTTGGCTCATATGTAATTTTTATGAATTAGGTCGGTCGTTAGTTTTCTCATTCGAATTGTTTCAAATTTTTCATGTTTGGACCGTTCAAAGACAACTATACGGTGATGGATTTTATTCGTTGCTGAGGATCGTACAGTGATCTATAGTTGCTTGCTACCATTTTGTTCTAGCTCTGTTGAATGGTTGTCGCATTGCAACCGCAACTCTTTATTTTTATACGTACTATGTTAGATTTAGACGATGTATTTATGATTCTCGATTATTTTGAAAACCTGTTTAATTGAACAGCTTTTCGCATAATGTACTCCTATTTCCATAATATAAAACAAACCATAATATCTTTTCTAGAATTACAAGTACTATTTCAGTCGCTGCATAGAAAAACTTGAAAAATGGACGTCCAATTTTACCGGTAGCTGCTGTTGCCATCCCGAAAAATGAACTTATGACCAGTATTCCTAAAAAGGAAACAAAAGTAATCAACAGTAGTTCGGAAGTACTAGAAATAGTTGTTACAAGTTACATTGCACTTTAATGTAAACTTACTATACTTTACCCCTGTCGCAGGTTAGAGGTAGGATTGAGCGCTCAATCCCAACTCTAACCTGCGACAGAGGTGAAGTATAGTAAGAAATGTATGGGGTTGTCAGTTTAATCATTGATATTTGTCGGGAAGGGTCCGAATAGTTCGGCAAAGCACCCCGACAGTTAGGTGCGTCATATAACATTCGGGGAAACTCAGTCGATTTTGTCTAGTCGGATTACAATTGTGCCTATGTCCATATTATTCCTATAGATAAAGGGTGCATTTTTTTTAGTATACGATAAAAACAGAAACATTTTCAAGAGAATAGTGGACTTAGTTGCAACGAATACTGATACAGACCAAATGATAAGATAGTCTTATGACTGTAAAGGATGATGATTGATAACATATAATATAAATCAAAGTGACATTATGTTAAGGCAGAAGTGCCACGACGATTTCTCCAGTCTTCAACAGAGTGTTGCTATGTACTAGATTGTACTTGTTTACAAGTTTATGACATTAAACTGGATAGTTCTCTTATAAAGAAGTGTGTATCCTATAGCTATACTATTTAACATTTCCATCTATAAGAATGTTCTGATTGTTCAAGTTGGTTTTATTTTGTATTATATCCAAAAATTCCATATAAACCTTGTTAACGTTATATGTTTCTTTTTACGTACCAAGCATGTTGACACTATTTGAAGTACCGAGATTTTTGCTCTTTATAAAAGAGATAACATCCTGCGAGTGAGTCCCATTTATTGTTGTGTTGACAATACGCTCACCGATTTCGTACTTCGTCATTGTCTGGAAAATGAAAAGTTACAATTTTGTTGAATGGTTCAAACATTAAAAAAATATGCTTCATGTATACCTGATTATCGTACACTCTAAGTGCTAGCAACAGTTACTCACCAAAAATGACAGAAAGTAACTAAGTATGAAATTCAAAACAGTGTGGCTGTGGCCATTGATTGACACATTAAATTCATCCATTGACTGGGACAATTTACGTGAACGTTTGTCTGTAACGACCACTGTTCACGACGTACCTACGATAGACATTTAAACTGTGGGGTCACCAAAGGTTTCTTAACGCCTTTAATTATAAAGTAATTCGAAAAAATAATCAGGAATAACCTTTATGTTTTGATTTATATAATTGGTATAAATCAAAACATCGTGCTATTTCTGATTAATTTTTTCGAATTACTTTATTGAGGTGTTGAGAACCTTTGGTGACCCCATAGTTTAAGTGTCTTTAAAAAGTACATAGTGATCAGTGGTCGTTACATACAAACGTTCACCTAAATTGTCCCAGTCAATGGATGAATTTAATGTGTCAATCAATGGCCACAGCCACACTGTTTTGAATTTCATTCTATTTGAAGTGTTTTTTTTTATATAACTAAATGGAAGAAACAAAATATTTAAATCTTGTGTGTACGATTGTTCACTTACTTTTTCATATGCCTTTTTTTTTTTTTTTTTTCCATATATTAAAACTCTAATATATATTAATAAACGACATTCCACTAATCAAAATTATGTCCATCTCCCGTTTCAAAAATTGCCTAAAAATCTGCAAAAGTTGCCCAATTTACTCTTACAGCTGTCATTCAACTGTTTCAAAGCATAAATTCAAATCAAAGCAAAATGTCAAATCTAAAACGAAATCAACGTTTACACGAGATATAATTAATATGTAATTTATTTTAGTTGTTTGAATAAAAGTTTCTTGAAACATTATATGAGATTTTGATACTATTATGGTGTGTAAATATAAATTAATCTTACAACTTGAAAAGTAGCAGCGACCAAATTTCCTGGTAAAATATTTCTAAAAAAGAAAATAACATTGGAATAGGTCATTGTAAATTAGGCCTTTTAATTTAATTGATTTGACAAAATACGACTAACTATGCCAATAGGAACATGATCTTAGTTAAAAGGAAACCACTTCGTCCGATTTTGAATTTTCAATTCTCTGTCAAATATGTTCTTGGTTTGGTATATTTATTGATGAAGGAAAATTGTTTGGTTATTTGGTCAATATACGGGGATTTGCTTGCTCATTGTTGAACGCAGTAAAGTGATATATAGTTGCTTTGTATTCTAGTGGATATTAGTCTCATTAGCGAACACACATGAACATACTCAATCTACTTATTGTGTATTGCTTAAACTTTATCTATTTCAATATTGATAGTCGAAGCAACATTCTATTCCACGTACTATTTCAATGATTATGATAGGAACAAAGATGTCGACACAAGAATAATTGAGGTTATAGAGAAAAAAACATATCAGTTTTGTGAAGGAGCACATGTTGTTTTTATTCATTTCCTTTAATTATATAGTCATTGGAAAGTGGGGTCCAAATAACGAGACCCTTTTATCTCATTAGAAGCATAGAATGGAACACAGCACGAAACAGTTATGACCTTATCTTATTTGATTTTCGTTTCATGGATCGCGTTACTGAGACAGAACTATCAAAGCAGAGAGCAAACTGTCAAATGTTCTTTTTAGTCTTCTTTTTCACAGAAAAATCATGCCAAATTCAAGTGGAGTGCATGGATTCAATAATTAAAATCATAATTTTGACGGAACAATGAGTAGTTGTAAATAATGTTTGGTAACTAAACAGCGAAAAAGAGACCAGCACTATCACCATTGGTTAGCAAAGATACGAAATGCATTTAGGGTGAATACAATTCTGTTGTTAAATTTAATTTTTTTTAAGAACACTACTTTTTTAAAAATAGAATTTGTAATGAGGGAAAAAGGTGATAAGTTTCATGTTTTGGTAACTGTAACATGTAAAGTCATATCAATTTTTGATTGATGCAAGCACGAATAAATCTATTCTCGATTTCTTTATGTAACGTACAAGTGCAACAGAAAATTAATGATATAATTTCGTAAAGAAAATTATGAATTACTTCAATTAATCACATTTTTTTAATTCCGTACTATGTATTTTAGTTTTGCCTGTTCTGTCTCACTATATTTTATCTTATCTTGTAATTATATAATCCTCTGGTATCCCTGTGTTTGTCTGAGATAATAGATAGAACCTTGAATCTTGAATCTTATTTACATTCTTTGAAAAACAAGATGAGTTTAATAGATTTGGTAGTTATCTAATTTGTTCTTACATGTGTATATTTTGTTTTAATTCAATGAACTAGTTACGAACTTGAATATTTTTTACATTACTGGCGTCGAAAAGCTGATGCCATTTTCATTTTCCCGCTGAGGTGTTTTTAAATCTTCGCGATAAGGTCAAAAGTATAGCTACATCAAAAGTCCTTTATTATGATTTTTCAGGATTTTCTCTTCAAATATGAAAATTAAAAATCAAACTATTTCAAAACTGAGTAAGTCATAAAGGTATATTTCAATTCATATTACAAAAGTACCCATTAAAATTGACCGTTTATCCAAATTTCTAGAAAAAAAATCAACGATGGAACTAACTATCATATGCCCTTAATGACTCATCGTATGTACCATGGCACTCGTGTTAGAATATAATACCTTAATAAATCAGCGAAAACATCCTGTGTTTGTATGTTGGTTTTTGCTGCAGAAACTGGTCTCAATTGTGATGATCTGCCACCTACAATGATACGCTAATATGCATTAGCTGGTATTGTATATCATGAGTAATTTGAATAATCAATATGGAGTGGATTTTTCTTTAAAATGATCAATATTAAAATATCGATTTACAAATCTAGATAAGTTCGGAAATTTTTCAGAAATATTATTATACGCAAACTTTTCCTGCCGTTAAAAAAAAACACTCGCCAAACTTCTTGATTCTTGAAATTTTTTTCCCTATAACGGTCATTAGAGCATATTTTGCATGTTAATAACTATAAATATGAATGAATGAATGAACAAATACATAGTTTAAAAGAAAGTATAAAGAAACTGACCTGGATTTATAACTACACATAGCACGGTTCCAAGTACTGTTCCAAAGAAGTTTGTTATTAAAATAAACGATATTCCCACCAAACTTATTTTCCCGTTAAACCTTGGGTCTAGTGAGGCTGTACCTACAAACATATACTGGTGTATACGACTTACATATAACTGATAGAACATATATAATTTGCCGTATGCACATGATAAAAACATTATAACATGGCCCTTTCCATGGCTTTATGGCATTATATATACCTTCAAACTCTGATTCTGAGAAAGTCACATGATCATAGTGTGGCGGTAGATACTAGTAATAAATAAGTTTTTTTCACCAATTTTCAACATCACTATTCTTGTCCCTCAAGATCATTATCTTTATGGAATTTTGATCCTAACTATTTCACGAATTGAAACACATATTCATAGAATTAAAAGTCCCACGGTGGGTATGGTTGTCCTGCGAGAGAACGTTCTGTGCTGGTGATTCGGTCCTGACGGGTGCTGGTGATCAATGAAAAAATGTAAACAAAGACGAAAATGATGATTTTTGACGTTTTCACTCATAAAAAATGGAAGAAAACAGTTGAGATTTTTCAATTTTGTTTCTTATGGGTTCATATGTAAACCATTAAAAAGTTGACCCTCTAAACTGTTTCAGTAAGCGTAACACAAAAATGCTCATTTTCAGAAAATCTAGAACTGAAAAAATAAAACAAAAATGCTCATAGAGTCCGCTTTCTATACCGCAATCCACACGACAAAACTATTTTGTGAAAAAAACATTGCAATTTATTAAAATTTAGCATTTTCTCAATTTATTCATGTCCTGATACTGTGCTGGTGGGTCCTGTCATTGTGCTGGTGGGTCCTGATACGGTGCTGGTGATTTTGGATAAGAAGTTGGTCATATTTGAAACAAATGTTACAAAATCAATAAGATTGGGCAGATAATTGTTGTCAATAGGATCTATGACTCCTATTTTAGCTCTTGTGCATCCATTTGGCTGTTTAATATGTGTTTTCAAATGATCGTAACTTGTATTACATAATTACATAAAAGGGCAACATCTTTCGTCCAATATCAGATAACAATATATAGTATCTAAAATAAGAATAGTTTTATTAAGATATTAAATGCCCCTTACATTGATGCTTCAACAATGATCAAAGCCCATGCCGCATAGACATGTTTGTTAGCGCTCCGCATACCCCTCCCCACTTCCACCCAACCAACCCTCCTCATTTCCTCCTTCATTGTTACAGTGGTGTACCAACACAACAATTTATCACATAAAATAATAACACAAAGACACACATTATTGAACATCGAATGCTCGCAGGTACTGAAAGCTAGTTCAAAGCTTCATTTTCAACTAATAGATAAACCATGCATGTTCTCATATACAAAAATTCCAATCGTGTCGATTAAAAAAGTCTGAAAACTTAAGTACACATTTTAATGTCTGATGGAGCAGAACTTTAAAAGTGTGCAGTAAAGCTTGTGCTAACAACAGTTATTGTCATAATTATGTTTACATAAGACTTATAAAGGAATTAAGAAGGTACCGAGAAATATTTTACAGTTCAATTTAATGATCATGAATGGAAGGAAATGGAAGGAAATGGATGGAAGGAAATGGAAGGAAATGGTACGGAAATGGATGGAAGGAAATGGAAGGAAATGGTACGGAAGTTTACATAGGACAAAAAGAAATTGATAGTATTTTTTTTTGGTGAAAGACTTAAACGCTTCTTTGCATTATATAGTACAGCTCTTCTATAAAAGCATGCAAAAAAAACTTTGATTGACTTGCTTGCTATGTTTGCTTGGATGTTTTCAAACAATAGGTAGGCGGAGTTTCAATACATACTGGGATTTGATTGGACAAATTCAAACTGACAGGAATTGAAGTTAATGTTTATTGTCCAAACAAATTCTAGTATATAGTAAACAGACTACTTTCCTGTCGTTTACAAACATCCAAACAATCATATTGATCAATGGTTTGCTTTGCATATATTTATAGAAGAGTTGTAAATTCTAAAAAAAAAATTCTTGTTGTCGTAGATGGTTAAATCCTCAACAAAATCTCAATAACTTTGTTGGAACGAATAAAGGCTTTAAATCAAATTTTCGTGGACTTTTTAGCTTCCACCCTGACGAGGCATGTTAGCTGTTCGTATGCTGTTGCACCTGACGCACGGAAACTTTCACATTTCCATCTTCTTTTCTGAAATATTTTCCCCAGCTCATACTTGACAGGATTGTTATCCTAGTAAAATGTGTAACCAATGAATTGAACACAAGTTAAAAATTCCACAATACTATATAATTCATTTTATGTGTCAATTTGTTCGAAAAAAGTCGAAAAGAAGAGAGTTTTTTTAATGTCATGATTATCTGTCGTTTTCTAGATCTATGCTTAGCATTTATTTCAGATGACAAGGACTCCTCACCCTGGTGACCCTGCTGCCTTTCATAGCTTTATCCGTATACATATATATTAATAGATAAACAAAAGGCTGCAACTGGTATTTTTGTATTTAAAATGATTCGTTGTAACGAGAATATTTGTGGTGAATGGAAACTGTGAGGGTCAAAATCTAAAATTGCTTATAAATGTTGCTGGACCAAGTTTCGTTATCTGATCTGAATTTTCTGAAATGTGCAAGGTAGATAGACATTGGCATTTTGATTTTTTTTACTCGGTAGGTTTTGCCCTAATTGCTTGAACTTTTGCAATATTAAAGCCGAATTCAATGAGTGTGTAGACAAATGGAATATCTTTGGTTATCTTGCTTGCTGAACAGAAAAGTCATTTTTAGGTTATGTAAACTTTACGAGTAGACTAGTCCGACAAATGACACATCTTTCTGTATGTAGGACCAGGCTACTTCGAAAGGAGGGTAGTATACCTTACCTAACAATGACTTCACGGTTTAGCTAACAAGCAAGCTAACCAAAGATATTACCTTTGCCTACATACTCAATGGAATCGGCTGTAACTAAAAACTCGAATACATTTTAACAGACAGTGGTCATGTTTGTTGATGAATATTGTTTTTCCTAGATTCACTCTTGAAAAATCATTTGGTAACATTTGGTCAAGTAATTTCAGAAAAGATCTTTTTGTAATTGCGGACTCCAAGACAATACATGAACCTCACACGACACCTCGACACAGGTGAGCTTATATATGATCTTATAGCGATTCGGGTTGATAACCAGTTGAAAGTAAGCCATTTTTTTTGTGTGTGTAGATTTGTATTGTTTTAAACTGTTATGACCTTTTAAAGTTAAATGTAGGTGTTTAATCTAAGAATTTCTTTTTTTTAAACTTATATACTTGTTTTATACTCAATTGGTAGTATGAAACTACGAGATATTTTAAATATTTGAAATTAAAGGCACAATTAACAAAGCAAACGGTAGTTTCAAATACTTTTAAATAGATCTTTAAGGATAATGTACCCTTGTGTTGATCCCATGCTAAACATAACAAAAATCTCTGTACAAAGGTTATCTCGTCTTCATTCTCTGACATATTCTAGTCTGCCCTTTCATAAAATAGTGAATTTCTTTTAGTGTTCTATCGAACTTTCGAAAAAAAAATACCTGATAACCGTTCAGACAAAAAAATTATGTTGAAAAAATCTTACAGATACAGCAAGTGATTCTTAATAGCTATAAGATACATTTGTCTTTTAAAATACAACTTTTAAATCTTACGAGAAACTATTCCAAGCTTAAAACTTTCACTGTAACCTCGCTCTAACTTATCCCCCATCCCCCCCCCCCCCCCCAAAAAAAAAAAAAAAAAAACCAAACAAACAAACCCGCAATACTATTGTCATTCTTATAGTCAGCACTAAATTGTTCACAAACAAATGTGTTTTAAGCTGCTAAAGTCATATGATTCAAACGCACATCATCTACTTTATATAAGTATTGTATAAATTACAACGTATTTTGGTGATCTTGCAAAATGATCGTAATCCCGAAAATCGTAAACATATTTTCTTATCTTAAAAGGGGGCAAGAAGGGTTCCATTAACAGGCCAATAAATAAGATTACAGTTAACTTAAAAAAAAAAAAAAAAAAAAAAATAGGGGTATTTTTTCTCTCATAATAACAGTAAACAGATTCACAACAATGTCAATTTCAAGAAAGCAGACAACAGTTAATTAGTCAATAACAGTATCAATGATCTTGAATATATGCCACTTTTAACTAAAATATAAAGGCACAGAACCAGGACATAGGAGCACAGAACCAGGACCGTTTTTCTTATCACCAGCACAGCGTCAGGACAATTCCGTTTAAGGAACTTGCACGACTTTTGCAATATAATATTGTTGTAATATACTTTGCATGGTACTTATGACGCATCAGAGAAAAATTAAGCAACAAAACAGTCGTTTTATTGCCGTCCTGATACAATGTAAACAAACCCACCAGCACAGAATCAGGACCCACCAGCACCTGACAGGACCAAATCACCAGCACAGAACGTTCTCTCGCAGGACAACCATACCCTCCGTGAGTCCTACCAATAACTATGAATAAATTGAAACATACTCTATGATGTAGAAACAAGTCTAAAATAATGATCTCATAAAGTGTAGTTTATAAACTCATCATAGATACCAGGATTGACATTTCATATTTATGCCAGACGCGCGTTTCGTCTACTAAAGGGTCATCAGTGACGCTCGAATCAAAACATGTTAAAAAGGCCTAATAATGTACGAAGTTGAAGAGCATTGAGGACCAAAAATTTCCTAAAAGTTTTGCCAAATACAGCTAACTAAAGGTAATTCATTCCTGAGGAAGCCTTTAAGTATTTCAAAGATTCAAAATGTTGTTAACAGTTAATTTATAATTACATGAATTATGAACATATCAATGATAAGTCAAGTCAACACAGAAGTGCTGACTACTGAACTGGTGATGACCTGGGGAAATAGATCTTCACCAGCAGTGGCATCGACCCAGTGGTTGTAAATACACTCATCATTTAGCTACTGCATTTACGATAGCAACAAACAATTGTGTGTTTATGTGTATTACTCAGAAATGAGGATTATACCGAAAAATTCAGATGATGGCTTTACCTGTATTAGCAAAACATCGTTTTTTTATGGATCATATTGCTCTCTAGCGTTTGATGGTTTTGATCGAGGCTTGCGACATGCCATCTTTTCTTTTTAAACATGTGTATTGTAGGTTTAATCGTAACAGTTGCTCCATCAGATGACAGAGCGTACAGTTTAAATGAGGTGTCGGAAGCTTATGGGATAAGCGAACAAAAACTTTAACAGATGATGGCGGAGGAGTACAGGTGGAAAAAGCGACGAATGTGTTAGATTTTGGATATCACGGTACGGATGGAACATGCAATAACTCCATCAGAGACAAAAGCGTGAAGTTTGAAAAAGCGACCACCCCATCCGGTAACAGATTTGCATGGTTAACCGTTGAAACAAGCGATTAACTACTCCATCAATTGACAGAGGTGTACGGTCGAAATTTCAATTTATTCTTCAATTGAACATGTCCTTCGAAAGTTCAAAAAGTTTTAAAACTGTACATATAGCAAACTTTTGTACATATTGACCCATTGCAACGGGCAATTTTATAAAATTATAAAGTGCTTGTATAGATTATGATAAAACTAATAGTAGTAGATTATTCAACGTCATGCACATTATAACACAAAGAAGTGTTGAAGTGAAAAAGTAGGTCGTTGTCTTACATCAAATTATTGTCTTACGTCAAGATAAGTATATAAGAGTCATAATATTATACGTACTTACAATAAAAATGATTAGAATAATGAAACTATCGTTGCAATAGAAAAAGACAAGTCACTGTCTAGACAAAATGTGTCTAGTTTATGTATACATGTACATGCAAATCATTTGATAAATATCTACGATATTTGTTTTATTATTAGATGTCTTTCATCCGCTGTAATTCAGTGGTTGTCGTTTGTTTGACATATTTGTTTTTCGTTCATACATAAATAATAAAATTGAGAATGGAAATGGGGAATGTGTCAAAGAGACAACAACCCGACCAAATAAAAAACAACAGCAGAGGGTCACCAACAGGTCTTCAATGTAGCGAGAAATTCCCGCACCCGGAGGCGTCCCTCAGCTGGCCCCTAAACAAATATATACTAGTCCAGTGATAATGAACGCCATACTAATTTCCAAATTGTACACAAGAAACTAAAATTAAAATAATACAAGACTAACAAAGGCCAGAGGCTCCTGACTTGGGACAGGCGCAAAAATGCGGCGGGGTTAAACATGTTTGTGAGATCTCAACCCTCCCCCTATACCTCTAACCAATGTAGAAAAGTAAACGCATAACAATACGAACATTAAAATTCAGTTCAAGAGAAGTCCGAGTCTGATGTCAGAAGATGTAACCAAAGAAAATAAACAAAATGACAATAATACATAAATAACAACAGACTACTAGCAGTTAACTGACATGCCAGCTCCAGACTTCAATTAAACTGACTGAAAGATTATGATTTCATCATATGAACATCAGGCACAATCCTTCCCGTTAGGGGTTTAGTATCATACCATCATAACATATATGAGAAGAACATAACCCGTGTCATGCCAATAACTGTTTTTAGAATAAATGTGTTTAGCTCCGATGCAAAGACCTTATCAGTGACTCAATATTAACGCCAAAATATGCAATTTGTAATGACTTGACAACAGTATCGTAATTATATCCCTTCTTAATAAGTCTATTCAAAGGTTTTGTAAGTTTCTGAGGTGAATACTGACACCTTTGTGCTTTATAAAGAATATTTCCATAAAAAATTGGATGTGAAATACCTGAACGTATTAGAAGTCGGCATGTTGAGCTATATTTACGAATGATGTCTTTATACCGATGATAAAATTTAGTAAAGGTTTTGACTAGTTTGTGATATCGAAAACCCTGGTGTAATAATTTTTCAGTAATACATAAATTTCTCTCGTTAAAATCTAAAACATTGTTACATACACGAGCGAATCGTAAAAGTTGAGATATATAAACACCGTAAGATGGTGACAAGGGAACGTCACCATCTAAAAACGGATAATTAACGATAGGAAATGAAAAATCGTCCCTTTTATCCTAAATTTTAGTATTCAGCTTTCCATTAGTGATATAGATATCAAGATCGAGAAAAGGGCAGTGGTCATTGTTAGTATTAGCTTTATTTAAAGTAAGTTCAACAGGATAAATTTCATTAATATACATACTGAAGTCGTCATTATTGAGAGCCAAAATATCATCCAAATATCTAAAAGTATTATTAAATTTGTTTATCAGATGTTGTTTCGATGGGTCTTTGCTTATTTTTGTCATAAATTGTAACTCATAACAATACAAAAACAGGTCCGCAATAAGTGGTGCACAGTTAGTTCCCATTGGAATTCCGATAATCTGACGATATACGGAATCCCCAAAGCGAACAAAAATGTTATCTAGTAAAAATTCAAGGGCATATATAGTATCAAAGCATGTCCAATTAACATAGTTTTTTTGTTTATTGCTACTAAAAAATGACCTAAAAGAGTTTGAACATATATATTCACATTCTGATTTTTTGAATGCCCATTTAATAAGGCTGTTAGTTTACCGTTTGAATTGTTTTACTTGGTCATATCGGGGCCTTTTATAGCTGACTATGCGGTATGGGCTTTGCTCATTGTTAAAGGCCGTTCGGTGACCTATAGTTGTTAATGTCTGTGTCATTTTGGTCTCTTGTGGACAGTTGTCTCATTGACAATCATACCACATCTTCTTTTTTATATGACTATCAATTATTAGTTTTGAAAATACTTTATTAATTCAAATTATATATTGTTCATATTGAATTCTAAAACCAATTTTAAACCCCGTTATAGCTTAAGGTCAAGCTATAATAAATGGGCTATGTCACAGATTTCTTAAAATTTTGCATACACCTTTGACTTATTGAATTGTATCCGAAAATCAAAAAAAAAAAATATGCAGCTTTATCTCCTTTTTTCCATGCCTTAGGAGACTTAGACTAACGGAATGGATACTGATACTTGTAAACGATTGAACAAACTAGATATCATTGAGATGGGAGCCATCTCTGTGGGCCCCGCTGTGAATAATGTGCATTAAAAAATTGTATCTTTACCATAGGACATGGGTTTGTCAATTGAAATCAAAGTTTTTGACCTTGACCTTTGACCTAGGAAGTTGTAAATAAATTATGACACACCCTTTGGTGTTGGTTTATAAACATGTCAAGTATAAACTTTGAAATGATAACGGTTCTCAAGATATAGAGCGGACACGATCTTTACCATAGGACACGGGGTTGTCAACTGAAACCAAAGTTTTTGACCTTGACCTTTGACCTAGGAAGTTGCACATAAATTATGACACACCCTTTGGTGTTGGTTTATATACATTTCAGGTATAAACTTTAAAATGATAATGGTTCTCAAGATATAGAGCGGACACAATCTTTACCATAGGACATGGGGTTGTCAACTGAAACCAAAGTTTTTGACCTTGAACTTTGCCCTAGGCAGTCGTTCATAAATTATGACACACCCTCTGGTGTTGGTTCATATACATGTCAAGTATAAACTTTGAAATCATAACGGTTCTCAAGATATAGAGCGGACACGATCTTCACCACAGGACACAGGGTTGTCAACTGAAACCAAAGTTTTTTTACCTTGACCTTTGACCTAGGAAGTTGTACATACATCATGACACGCCCTCTGGTGGTGGTTAATAAACATGTAAAGTATAAAGTATGAAATCATAATGGTTCTCTAGATATGGAGCGGACACAAAGTTATTACAAAGTGTTACGGACGGACGGACGGACGGACGGACGGACGGACGGACGGACGGACGGACGGACAGACTGATCACTATAGGGCGACCCGCCTTTGGCGGGGCCCTAATAAATGAATAAATAATTATTATTAACCGTGTTTTCCCTAAAATATTACTGATTGAATTCTTTCAAAATAGGTGCCTTAGCAGACTTACCCTGACGGAAGGGGTACCGATACTTGTAAATAATTGCTCAAATTAATAAATGAATTAGTATTATTACCTGTATTTTACCTGAGTTTACCTGCCAAAAATAATGCGCGCAAACGTAATGATTTTTGCGCGCAAATGTAATGGTAATGCGCGCAAACGTAATGCACCGAATCATATTCAATTCGAAGATACATCATATGAACTATATTGTTTGTCCTGTCGTAAAACTATTCGAATACAGCAGTTCTACATTAGAAGAGAATAAAGACAATACTTAATTGACGGAACAGAATTCTAAAAAAATGTGAAAAAGCTTAAGGATATAAATACATGTGGCATTCCTGCTTTTTAGGTGTAAATTTAGGGGCAGAACGTTTATATTATATACATAAAAAATAAGATGTGATAAGATTGCCACTGAGACAACTCTCCACAAGAGACGAAATGACACAGAAACTACTGGCCAACCTACGGTCTTTCACAATGGGCAAAGCCTGTACCGCATAGTCAGCTGTAAAATACCCCGAAATGACAAATGTCAAACAACTAACGGCCTAATGTATAAACGTATTAACGAAAAACAAATATGTAACAAAGCAACAAACGACAACCACTGAACTACAGAATCATGACTTGGGACAGGCACATACAGACTACAAGGCGGGGTTAAAAGGTATTTTATCTTCCAACCGGAAAGACTTTCTTATGTCAGCCAAAAATAGATAAAAAGATAAATAAATAATTATCTTATGTAGATTGAAAAATCGTCTCTTTGCCTGCTTCAACTGTATTTATATTTTTTTTCGACCTTTAAATATTTATATCCACAAAACCAAAAGTCCCTATTTAGTTGTAGTTTGGTTCTAAATTAGATGTAGGTGACTTTCTGTATCTCACCCATCAATCATTGATAGAAAGTTGGCACATCAAAAGGTGAAACATCTATATGTACATATACATATATGGTAACACAAAATTTACATACAAGGTAACATATACATATAGTTGTCTGGTATTAACTGACATATTTTTTTGGAAGAATTTGCCTTTTTTAATAAGATGACAAGTTAAAATAACTTGCTGGTTTTTGCTCCTTTTTGATTGTATAGCACTTCATGCAACTATTGGGTTTTTAATAATAATTGCCTTTCAAATATTCGGTTTCGAGCATTCCGGATTAAGATTATGATCCACCAAAGTATAAATGAAGTGGTATTAGCAATTATAGGCAACCGTACGGTCTTTAAAAATAGAGGCTCTCAAGAGCCTGTATGGCTCACCTGATTCTACTTTTTTTTTTTGAAATAATATAAAAAAATATAAAATTTGGCTAAAAGTAACAACACTTGGCCAGCACCTCATAAGGAAAGGAACATTCATGCTATGTTTGATTTCATTCAATTCAGTGGTTCTTAATAAGAAGAAGACTTTTGTATGCATTTCCCATAGGGTACTATGTTAAACTAAGTTCCCCTACTGGTGCCCATTTTGGATGTTGCAATGACAACAAAGTAACAACACTTGGTCAGTATCTCCTTAGGAACATTCATGCTATGTTTAGTTTCATTCCATTCAGTGGTCCACTAAAAGAAGACATTTGTATGTATTTCCCGTAGGGTCCTATGCTAAACTAAGTCCCCCGTGGGCGGCCATCTTGATGATGGATCGGCTACAAAGTAATAACACTTGGTCAGCACCTGAAAAGGAACATTCATGCTATGTTTTGTTTTATTCCATTCAGTGGTTCTCAAAAAGAAGTCATTTGTATGCATTTCTCATAGGGTCCTATGTTTAACTAAGTCCCCCTGCTGGCGGCTATCTTGGATGTTGGATTGGATACAAAGAAACAACACTTGGTCAGCACCTCATAAGGAACATTCATGCCATGTTTGGTTTCATTCCATTCAGTGGTTCTCTAAAAGAAGACATTTGTATATATTTCCCATAGGGTCCTATGTTAAACTAAGTCCCCCGCTGGCGGCCATCTTGGGTGATGGATCGGCTACAAAGTAACAACACTTGGTCAACACCTCATAAGGAACATTCATGTCACGTTTGGTTTCATTCCATTCAGTGGTTCTATAAAAAAAGACATTTGTATATATTTCCCATAGGGTCCTATGTTAAACTAAGTCCCCCGCTGGCGGCCATCTTGGATGATGGATCGGCTACAAAGTAACAACACTTAGTCAGCACCTCATAAGGAACATTCATGCCATGTTTGGTTTCATTCCATTCAGTGGTTCTCTAAAAGAAGTCATTTGTATGCATTTCCCATACGGTCCTATGTTAAACTAAGTCCCCCTCTGGCGGCCATCTTGGATGATGGATCGGCTACAAAGTAACAACACTTAGTCAGCACCTCATAAGGAACATTCATGCCATGTTTGGTTTCATTCCATTCAGTGGTTCTCTAAAAGAAGTCATTTGTATGCATTTCCCATACGGTCCTATGTTAAACTAAGTCCCCCGCTGGCGGCCATCTTGGATGATGGATCGGCTACAAAGTAACAACACTTAGTCAGCACCTCATAAGGAACATTCATGCCATGTTTGGTTTCATTCCATTCAGTGGTTCTCTTGAAGAAGTTCAAAATGTAAAAAGTTAACGACGACGACGACGGACGACGACGGACGCCAAGTGATGAGAAAAGCTCACTTGGCCCTTCGGGCCAGGTGAGCTTACAATGAGAAAAACGCAGACCGTATATATACTATTATATACAGTGGGATATAAAAGACCCCAACATTAAAAGTAGAAAACAAATCAACCGAGAAAATTAACGGCCCAATTGATAACAAAATCAATTCACAAAACAACCCCAAGTATGACAGATAATAACTAACGACAACCAAAGAACTACAGTAACAGGCTGTTTACTTGAGACAGGCACATACTTAAGGTGGCGACCTTTAACTTGTATCTATGCACACAACCTCTCCCCCCGTGAAAAAAAAAGTTCCAAAAAAAAAATGAAACAGTGGTTTTCACAGTGCAACATAAGAACTAACTATAAAATCAGCAACATTTGGCTTAACTCAAAAGATCGGTATGAGGCACAAACACAACTAGCAGAAAAACCATGCATACAAAGCACTGAAATAAAAGTACTCGCAGTTACTGAAAGTTAATTCAAAGTCTATCTATGAATAAATAAGCAAAAAATGTATATGTAAATTAAGTTCACTTAAACAAAATATCAATCAGTACACATCCAACGGATTTAGCATTTAAAAGACGTTATTATGGTTATAAGCAGTCTAAAACGCATAACCTTGTGAACCTTGTCTAACATTTTTTTAAACAAAAAGAGCAATAGCGTTATTCATAATTCGTTAAAATCATACACAGATCAACTGGGTCGTTCCCAAAGAAGGTTAATGATTGCAATTTTGCCTCTGATTTAAGATTAATGTCAGCTGACTTCCATGACTTAAAAAAAAATAGTTTGAATAGAAAAAAACCCGCAATTTTTTCTTTTTCTTTTTCTTTCTTTAATTTTGACAAACTATTTCTTCCTGATACGACAATAGTGAATGTGTTTTCTAAACATAGGACAGCAAAATGATCCCTATTTGCATATACCAGTGTCATAGGGCAAATATCAAAGCTTCAAGCGAAGGCTGTTTCTGCAAAAAACAACAAAAAAACAACAACACTCACCAACGTTGCCTTGAGCATTTTAAGAAACATTTTTGAAGAACTTCAATTTTCTTTAAATATTAAGAAATAAACTTCTAAATTATAATTAAGAACATGTGGTTTGATTGCCAACGAGACAACTCTCCACAAGAGACCGAATGGCACAGAAATTAACAACTATAGATCATCGTACAGCCTTTAACAATGAGCAAAGTCCATACCGCATAGTCAGCTAATTGTTTGATTTAGAAGAATTGTTTTTCTATTCTTTAAGATTTATGTCACTCGTATAATACGTATTAGCAGGACTTTATGACTTTATAGAATAAAAGTACCTGATATTATAGAAGATGCAACCAGTGGAACAATCATCATTTTAATGACATTAAGGTAGAGCTCACCAAGGATACCTGTGGAACAATAGACACTTTGTATTAGTTTTGTGATAAATCCCTGTTAATATTATGTATTGTAGAAGTTTGCGTTAAGACTAAATTACCACACATAAAATTCATATGGCAATTTTGCATTTATAGCGAATAAGCAACTTATTTCAATAACACATTGTAGTAATATTTTCATGTCTAAATATTAACGTATATGTACAAAAAAGTAAAATCACAAAAATACTGAACTCCGATGATAATTCAAAACGGAAAATCGCTACTCAAAAAGCAAAATCTAATAAAAGCTCAAGCACATCAAACGAATCATATTCCTATTAAACTTGGTACAGCCATTTTATTATGCAGAAAAAATATATCCATATTAAATTTTATGATATATAGAGAGAAACTTACCGATCCACATGAGAGCATCTGCAGAAGGGTGAAGTTCACGGACAGAAATTCCAATAGCGAATCCAATAACTACTCCAATAAGTGTTAAAATCACCAAGAGATTGGTTTTTATGAAATATAAACAACTTTTATCACTTGACGCCATTTTCACTCTTGTAGTAATTTGATACTGACAGTTTATCAGTACATAGCCCGTGTTCTAATTGTATGAATTAATCTCCAGATATAGGTACATTGTAGTATCAACCTGTTGATGTTGTCTCTCAATGTTGTCTGCATAACAAATGTATATATTTACCTACACGCAATAAAAACAAATATTTCATCTTTGACAAATGCTTCATTGTACGACATTATTGTTCGAAAATTGTACAAAACTAATTTATTAAACTGTCAGTTTTATTCCTGAGTTCATTTGTCCAGACATGATATTGTTTTGACATGATCCACAGATAAAGCAATATTTACGAAGAGACAATTGCATAATACAACATGCAAATAAGTCAATGAATGAAATATAAGAGTGCATTACTTTCTGGTAACACAAACGATTAAGCGAGCACACGTACGTTTGCAAACTTTGCTTACACTTTGAAACTTTGCACTAGCTAAAATGCGTAGTATTTTATTGTTCATCGTTGATTAGTCAGTATATATAACATATGTTACAGGGAATTTGTAAAATCACTGGACTAATCAGTGATTGTGTAAAATCACTAACGGTTTCAGTGGTGTTGTAAAGTCCCTGAAATTGTTAGGGATTTTACAAATTCACTGAAAATAGAGCTAGGGATTTTGTAAAATCCCTGATTACAATAAATTATAACATAGCATACAACACTAAGTCTTATTTGCTTTTTATATATAAAGGAGTAAGTCCGGAAAGGGCTGATTTTGGCCTCAAATTTAAGGTTCATCTGACGAAAGATTTTGGACACTTTTTAAACACTTAAGTGTCTATTTCATTTGATCAAATTAGTTTATGTGAAAGATTTTAACTGACTGAGTCATTAATAACGCTCCAATTCAAGCTCAAATATAAACAATCTATCAAATATGCCAAAAAATGTCACTTTTCAGATGTTTTTTTTGTCAAAAACGAAAGTGGCCGCATCCGTGTTCATCCTCAACCTTCATATAAGTTATGTAATACCATCAAATACAACTTACATTTTAATATGATGAATGAACACAAATGCGGCCACTTTCATTTAAGACGGAAACCGTAAAAAATTTAACAAAAATGCTTGAATTGTGAAAATTTCAGTAATTAAGCATGACTTAATGATGCTACTAAGTACCCGATATATGTGCATTTTATTGTAGAAAACAACCCATATTTAGGTAGAAGAAGCGTTCTACTTTCCAATAGGTAACTAAAAGTTTACATTTTAACAATTTTGCAAAACTGCTATATTTTGGGGCCTTACCGGACGTACTCCTTTTCATGCAGCAATAAGATGCTCTTGCTCTGATATGCAGCATGTATTATTTACCTATATGTTCCGTTTTTATATTTGATTTTAAAAATTTGATATAATTGGTTTTATTTTCTACAGTAATTATACAGAAAACTATAATAAACAGTAACTTTCAAACAGGGTAGTGATAAGAGCTTGTTTTGTCTTCTGTCTGTGGCTCATTGACAAACTATTCCAACATGTTTATCATATTTTCCCTGGTTCCATATGTTGCACTTTAATTTTACCTCAATTATTTGAAGTAACTTTTGTGTGTATGTTTGCTCTTGATTTCAAGACATTTGTGCCTGACCCATTAGTCTACAGTATGTCAGTTGTTCACGAATAAATTCTGACGAGATAGAAAATACTCATTTATAGGACAGGTCAACAAGAGGTGAATTGAAATTTTCATTTTTAAACATATGTGGACTTAAATCAAAATCTTTAGCACCAGAATTCTCAGAACTCGTTATCAACAACGATATCTCTATATTTGTAGAAACAAAAACAGATAAATTAGACATTATATCACTCCCTAACGGATACAGTTGTTTTAGTAAACATCGATCAAAGTTTAAAAGAAGGTCAGGTGGCATAGTAATTATTTATAAATCTCAACTTGAAAAATTTCTTACATTTCCAAAAACAAACTCAGAATTTGTACAGTGGATACAATTTTCGAAAGATCTTTTAAATGACAATGTACTAATGGGTTGTGTCTATATACCACCAGAAGGATCTAAATACTCATCGGTAGATGCTTTTACTGAAATTGAAAACGAATTTCTTCATTTGTCTGAACCTAATTTAAAAAACGTCTTAATAGGGGATTTTAACGCTAAGACATCTACATTACCGGATTATGTTATCCCAGATCAACTTTTACTTGAAATTCTAAATACTGATGATACACACACGATGCAATACTTTTCCGATTACAATGGACTCTTAACAAACAATATTTCCTTGCAAAGATATAGCAAATGTGCATGTCGACCAAATACGTATGGTCACCGACTTCTAGAATTGTGTAAAAAAATGAATATATATATTGCAAATTCAAGAATAGGTAATGACAAAACAGTAGGAAAAATTACTTGTAATGACGTTAGCGTCGTTGATTATCTAATACTTAGTTCTGATCTTTTTCAAATGACAAAGAATTTCGAAGTAGAAGAATTTAATCCTATCCTATCAGATGTCCACTGTAACCTTAAGTTTACTCTGGAATCACAACCATATACTAATATCAACAATGTGAAAACCATCGAGAAGCAAGTTATAAAATGGAATAATAATAAACAAGATAAATTTGTCAAATTTGTTAAAGAAAAAAAGTCTGAAGGAATACGGGACATAGAAACTATTCTTGATAAATTAATCGATCGAAATGATACTGTACAACAAACCGATATTGATACGGCAATGAATAAAATTTGTGAAATATTTAACAGCTCTTCCATCTCAGTGTTTGGAACAAAATGTAAAAACCAGAAATATGCAAAGCACAATGAAAAACCATGGTATAAAAGAGGATGCAAGAGCAAAAGAAATTTATTTCAACAGGCTAGACAAAGATACGGGAACTTAAAGAGTAAAGAAAATAAAAAGGCTTTAAAAGAAGCAAGTAAATCTTATAAAAAAGAACTAAATCGGAGTTATAATGATTTCCAAATGAATACCGCAAAAGATCTTAGAAAACTGGCTAAATCTGACCCAAAACGGCTATGGCAAAAATTAAATAGTATAAATATCAACAAATCAAATAAAACTGATGCTGTTAAAATTGAAGACTTATATGAACATTTCAAACTTCTAAGCCAAGATGAAGTCATTGAAGACAACTCAGACATAGATTTAACAAAGTAAATTGTACCACCAGAGAACATTAACAGAATTTTAAATTCTCCAATCACAGAAGAAGAAATTTTGAATGTCGTCAAAAAACTTAAAAACAATAAGGCTTCCGGATATGATGGTATTGTGAATGAACATATTAAACATACGGTTAAGGAAATGTTGACCATCTATCACAAGTTATTCAACATTGTTTTAAATACCGGGAAGGTACCAGATTCATGGACAATGGGGATTATTCAACCTATCTTCAAGAATAAAGGCAATATATATGATCCTAGTTCGTACAGACCAATAACATTAGTGTCATGTCTTGGGGAAAACTTTCACATCTATCTTAAATGAAAGACTTGGGGAACTATCAACTGAGGTCAATCTGATTTCCGAGGCTCAAACAGGTTTCAGAAAAGGATATAGTACATTGGATAACATATTTGTATTACATTCATTAATATCAATTTATCAAGCACTTGGGAAAAAACTCTTTTGCACTTTTGTTGATTTTTCGAGAGCCTTTGATACAATCTCTCATACATCTTTATGGATAAAATTACAAAAGGCGAAAATTTCTGGGAAAATTTTTAAAGTAATATATAGTATGTATAGTGATGTTAAATCTTGCGTAAGGAATGGGAACGAAGTGTCAGCCGTTTTTAACTGTAACATCGGAGTGAGACAGGGAGAAAACTTATCCCCCTTTTTATTTGCTGTTTATCTAAACGATCTGGAGTCTTTCTTTGCCGGAAATGATGTTCAGAACTTGCAAGTTATCGAAAATATTTGCCACAATCATTTGCATATTTATATTAAACTTTTCGTTCTTTTGTACGCCGACGACACTATAATTATATCTGAAACGGCCGAATCAATGCAACACGCCTTAACTGTTTTTGAAAGATACTGTGTCCGATGGAAGTTAAACGTTAATTTATCGAAGACAAAGGTTGTTGTGTTTTGCAAACGGAAATCAAGAACATTACCAAAGTTTCAAATATTTAACCAGTCTATTGAAATTCAAGATTCTTATCCATATCTAGGACTAACCTTTAATTACAATGGTTCATTTGCAACAGCGAAGAAACGTCTTAGCGAACAAGCACAGAAAGCTCTTTTTAGTCTCTATACAAAGATACGTAACCTCTCAATACCTGTCGACTTACAATTACAACTGTTTGATGCACTTGTACTTCCAATTCTGACATATGGATGTGAGATATGGGGATTCGGAAATAATTACATGTTGGAAAAAATCCATCTACAGTTTTGCCGGAATGTGTTGAAAATTAGATCGTCGACACCAAATTTTATGACATATGGAGAACTTGGTCGTACACCAATAGATACCGTAATAAAATGTAGAATGGTGTGTTTTTGGAACAAACTTCTCACCAATGAAAATAAACTGAGCAGTATACTTTATCAAATTATGTTCAACTTAAAAGATGATCACACTTTCAAATGGATGGATTATATTAAATCGATCCTAGACAATGCCGGACTAAGCTATGTTTGGACTCAGCAATCACCATTAGATATAAATCAACTAAAAATCGTACTGAAAGAAAAACTAAAAGATTCATTCATTCAACAGTGGCAAAGTCAAATTGACAACTCATCCAGAGGAGAATTTTATGGACTTTTTAAATCAATCCTTGGCTTAGAAAACTATCTTTTAAAATTAACACCATTCGAACGTAAATATATTTCAAAATTAAGATGCTGCAATGTAAAAATTCAAGTAGAGTAGGGAAGATGGTATAACATTCCAAAAGAAGAGAGGACATGTAATTTGTGTTTAACTGCAATTGGCAATGAATACCATTATTTATTTGAATGCAATTCTTTATTAGTAAAAAATATCAGAAATCAGCATATTCCAGAGTACTATGTGAAATATCCGAGTGAAGTAAAAATGAAAGGACTACTGTCATTGACTAATATTAACGTACTTAAAAATGTATCTTTATTCATTTCAAAGTTAACTAAAATAATATAATATTAAATTATTATAATATAAAGTAAAGTAATTTTCTATATACATGTATTTCATTTCTAAGTTGTTTTATTTATTTCTTTAATTGTATGTGATTGTATTTTGTAATTTACCTCTTGTTTGACATGTCAATGTGACTGAGTGTTTTTGAAATAAAGCATATTGTATTGTATTGTTTTGTGCATGAAAACCGCTCACTTAATATTAAAATAAAGACTAGATTAACCTCAAACTTATTGTAGTCTTTTTTCACAGAAATTCTTAATAAAAAGGAATGAATGTGTAAAAAACGATCTTAATTATTTCAGGAATTTTGTAAAATCACCAGTCAAAATCAGGGATTTTATAAAATCACTAATCAGTTCAGTGATTGTACAAATTCCCTGAAATTTCAGTGATTTTACAAAATCCCTGATTTCACAAATTCCCTGTTACATATACACTGCATTTGTCTCGAACTTCAATCTTGAATTAACTTTAATCTACAAGTGCTTTTCCTCGCTAAACAAAAATATCGAATCGGTAGCAATTTATCGCTTTTGTTCAATAATTAAATCTAAACACAATGATGTTACTAATTCAATAAATTCAATTCAATTATTCATTTGAAGATGACGATTATAACCGCAAAATAGTGTTACTAGACATTCTGTGTAGCTACTTTGACCCAGGAATAGTATATCTATATACAATGTATAGATATTTTTTAAATATTCAATCTTTGTAATAGAAAATGAGAGTGTAAAAAGATGCATGTTATTCTACCAATATTGCCGTCTTTCATTGTTGTGTAAAATTCATACATGATTATTTTACTTTGCATCAAAATCTGTTGTTTACTTTGAAATATTCGTATTTTTATAGATCTTGCAGCTACCAATGCTAAAACTTCACCTTTCATGTTCCAGTCAATTACTTGATCATCATATACAGGATCATTCATTAGAAGGTTCGGTCTACCCTGAAATGAGCAGGAACCGAGACCTGTTAGTACAACTCATAGAAGGAATTTACCAGCCTAGTATGGAATGAATAATATACTTCAAACACAACTATCTACCACTCCTTTTCAAACAACATGTACATCAACATCATCATCTTATAATTATATTACAACATCTAATGACAATGATATGCAGGGGAAAGATTGACTTGTTGTCAAACCATTAATTATACACACATATGACAGAAAAAGCAGAGAAATGTTGTTTTTTTGAAATAGTAATCAATGCTTATAAGTATAGAAATAATAGACCAACTGAACAATTGGCTTCATTTTAAGTGAAAAGAAAATACTAAGCTTTGAAATTCCTTATCTGCAAAATGATTTGATATAATTGGAAGATGAACACAACACATATGGAGCCAGCAGAAAGTGGGAATTCATTGATGAAATAAAGACCGTATGGGTGACCAGTTTAATGTCCGTCCCCGGAATGCGTCAGTGACAGAAATTTCAGAAGATAACGATACACTAATCTTCTGCAGATGACACACACTAGGGTTATCGATATCACAAACTAGTCAAAACATTTACTTCATTTTATCATCGGTACAAGGACATCATTTGTAAATATAATTCAACATGCAGATATCTTATACGTGCAAATATTTCACATCTAATTTTTTATGGTAATATTCTTTACAAAGCACAAATATGTGGACTTTCACCTTAAAATCTAACAAAACCTTTTAACAGACTCATTAAGAAGAGATATACTTACGATACTGTTGTCAAGTCATTAAGATTGCATATTGTGGATTCACTTATAGGGTCTTTGCATCGGAAATAAACACATGTATTCTAAAACCAGTTGTTGTCATGACACGGGTTATGTTCTCATATATTTTATTATGGTATTATACTAAACCCCTAACGTGAAGGATTGCACTTGATATTCATATGATGAAAACACAATCTTTCAATCAGTTTAATTGAGGTCTGGAGCTGCCATGTTAGTAACTGCTAGTAGTCCTTTGTTAATTTATGTATCATTGTCATTTTGTTTAGTTACCTATTCTGACATCGGACTCGGACTTCTTTTGAACTGAGTTTTCCTGTGCGAACTGTTGTGTGTTTGTTATTTTTCTACATGGGCTAGAGGTATATGGGTAGGGTTGAGATATCAAAAAACATGTTAAACCCCGCCGCATTTTTTGCGCCTGTCCCATGTTATGAGCCTCTGGCGTTTGTTAGTCTTTTTTAATTTAGTTTCTTGGGTATATTTCGGAGTTTACTATGACGTCCATTGTCACTGAACTGGTATACATTTTTATTTGGGGGCCAGCTTAAGCACGCCTCCGGGTGCGGGAGCTTCTCGCTGAATTGAAGACCCATTGGTGGCCTGCGACTGTTGTCTGCTCTTGGGTCGGGTTGTTGTCTCTTTGGCATATTCCCCATTTCCTTACTGAATTTTAAAATTCAAGATAACGAAGTAATACATTCGTTTGCTCTTGAACATCTAGTAGTACTGCAACCAGAGTTCATTTTTTTTTAACTTTAAAGTTCCGGAAGAACACATTCTTAAATTATATATTGATGGAATGAGGAAAAAGTGTAAAATAATAAAAGTTTGGTCGTAAAAATCCATAGTGGTCACATTTTTGTGAAACTGAGGTCAAAGGTCAGACCTAAAAATATCAGTATTTAGACCACAAGGACAAAAAGGAGAAATGTTCTGATATTTTTTCAATAGAATGTTACAAAAACTGTCCAATTATATTAAGCATATGCTATAAACGATGTTAAAACGACAAATTTGACTACTTTTCCAGCAGCACCTGCATATGGGGTATATATCTCCCAATTGATACGATTTTCCCGTGCTTGCATTTCCTATCATGATTTTCTTGATAGAGGTTTGCTGCTCACAAGGAAGCTATTAAACCAAGAGTTCCAAATGGTGAAGTTGAAATCATCCCTTCGTAAATTTTACGGACGCCATCACGAGTTGGTTGACCGTTATGGAATAACCGTTTCACAAATGATATCGGATATGTTCCTTACGTCGTAACTACAATCCCCTTCCCTTTCATGAATATGACCTACCGAATTAGACTATTTACCGGATTTGTAATCACATAAGCAACACGACGGGTGCCACATGTGGAACAGGATCTGCTTACCCTTCCGGAGCACCTGAGATCAACCCTAGTTTTTGGTGGGGTTCGTGTTGTTTATTCTTTAGTTTTCTATGTTGTGTCGTGTGTACTATTGTTTTTCTGTTTGTCTTTTTCATTTTTAGCCATGGCGTTGTCAGTTTGTTTTAGATTTATGAGTTTGACTGTCCCTTTGGTATCTTTCGTCCCTCTTTTATGAAGAGTTGCTATTACAAAATGGCGTTGATTTCGTCGTAATTTTCAGATATTTACATTGCTTATTTCAAGCTTCTTAAAAATAATACTGTTTAACGAAAACACATGGGGATGCTTTCTACACAAATGTTCACCTATCTAGAAAGAATTTAGTCAGTAAATAAACTCATCAAAGATAACAGGATTATTTCCAGACAATAAAAGAGATAAATGCATTATTTTCCCGAATTTCAGTTTAAGTCCAACGAGCCAAAGCAGTATGGAAATCTTTACCAAAATCTGTTCGATAGCCCATTTTAACTGTATTGACTTAATGGAAGGTAGAAATTGTTGCTTGGTGTTTGCTTAATTGAGAAATACTGAAAAACAGATTTAATAAATTATCACCAATACAAGATGAGTACAAGCCGCGAAGTTGTCGAATTCCGCTGTTAAATTATATTTAACTAAGATGTAGCAATTTTTGGAACGTTTGAGTCTCATGCAGTTTTTTGGTTTTTAGACATATCGTCAAAATTGGCTGCTGGAAAAAAGTTGCTGCTATCTTGATTGGCCGATAAACTGAGTGGCTGCCAGCTTGAGTCTAGTCCTACTAGTAAAAACTAAGCTGTAACTACAGAAATTATAACATCAAACAACTGAGGTATGAGCTACAGCTATTGTACGAGTAAATATTAATACAAAACATCAATATATTTATTAATCATTTACCTTAAAAATCTATGTAAATCAACGAAGGTGCTAGGGAACGGATTAATATTAGTAAACAGCTTGTTTCCAGGTCCTGATAATTGTCAATATTTTTATACCAAATTGTGCATATAATTGAACCTGAAATTTAATTGATAAAATGTGTTTACATTTATGCGCTATAAATGCGAAATTTTTTTAATAGTTTAAAGTATGATAAATTAATTATGTAGAGCACAATAAACCGAAAAATTGAAAAGTTGAGGTCATTCCTTCAAAAGTTTGATGACTGTTGTGATGATTTGATTGACTGTCAATGAATATCTGATAACAAATATGTCCCAATTATTGTAATCAAAATCCTGTCACTTATCACCAATCGTGGCGTCACCGAATGCGAATTCCTTATACCTGTTATGATCATGGGCAATGCGACAATACTTAATACTTTCAGAGCACCTGATAACACTCGGGTTTTGGCGAGGTTTTGAGTTGCAAATTGCTTCATTGCCTTGTGTAGCATTTTTATACTTGTTTTTTTTTTTTATTACCCTTTTTCATTTTGACTATACTGTATAATACTGTTATCTGTTTTCCCCGGCTACTGATTTTATTTATCCCCTTAGTATTTTCTACACCTCTTTTACATTTCAGCAAATTGTTTAGTTATGGTTCCTTTTCTTGTAAATTCTTTTTTATTCAGTTTTCAGTGAGTTACATTATGTTGAAGAGCGCTTTTTACATCAGAGGCCCCTGAGGGGCCTCGGGTGTATTGCCATCGCCTACTTTTCAAAGATCAAAGAGATGCATATATAATTAGTTTTGGAATAATAACCGACATTATAGACCCGCGGACCTATATAGTGCAGAATAAAATTCCGTATCGCTTCTTTTAAATTCATGTTTTCAATGGATACTCAGTTTTTTTAATTTTTCTTAATGCAAAATTTATAATATGAAAATGTTTTGTCGTTAGAAATATTTGTATATTAATCAAACGATCTTCAATATCAATGACGTGTCGAAAAATTGTTGTTGCGGATGAATACCACGAGTGCGCAAGAGGGCAAGAGCGAGCGTGTAGAAAATCGAGAGGAAATCAATTCACACATTTATACACAGAAAGGTAATTATATTTCAATTATTTGATTTGGAGTAACCTTTTTAAACCGTTTGTAGCATATTTGTCTATAATATTAACGTAGCAAAACCAGGAAAATTTAATCTGTCATAATATTAAAATAAATTATCAGGTCACGTCCCCCGCAGCCATTTTGAAAATACCAGCAGATTGGGTAGGAGTAACAAGAACCTGCAAGGCCTTTAAAGATAAGGTTACTATTTGTGTATTTTTTATAACAACAATTTGTTTTTATAAAGATCTCAACAATTTTTGGAGTTAAATTTCTTTTCTTCGTAAATAACAAGTAGATTGATCACTTGGACACACACGGAACTATTTTCTGTTTTTTAAGATACTGTTTCGGATTTTCGCTCCTTCTCCGACTTAGTTTGTTGCATTAGTATATGTGAATATGTCCCTCTGACTGGAAAATACGCGGAATTTGTAATGACTTTGACTATGTCTATGTAAGTAATTCTAATATATAATTATTGGTTGAATTTATTGTTTATATAATATTCAGAGAATCTTCGACTTTTTCTTCTTCCAATAGAGTTGGACTCTTTTTGAGTGTATAAATCAAGAGTCTTACTTCACACTGAAAGTGAAATGTCAGAATTTGGGTAAATTCACTAAAGATATATTGGGAGAAACCTTACAGTTTTGGAGATATAAATATAGATTAACTGTCCTGTTTTTAAGTCTTCCTTATATAGCTTGTGGTATTGTATTATTTTGACCATACATGACATGTATCGCCAAAATTATATGATAATTTGATGACATACTTGTGCTTATCATACTCTACAGCATTATTTAATTTAAATGTGTAACCATATCCATGTCAAATTTTAGTAACTTATATTACACATTTGTTCACACATACATGCATATGAGAACTTGAATTGAGCAAATATGATTAGTAATATCTATGAGAAATACAATCAGTTAACTTTATCTATGAGCACCCATGAGATCTTAAATTGAGCAAATATGATCAGTTATATGTTGAGTAAAATTTGAGCTAGATCTACTCAATTGAGTTAGATATATATCAATATTGAGACTAATCTAAATGGTTATTTGAGCACACATGAGCCTATTTATACTATTGAGAGCAATATTGGGATACTGCATGAGCAAACTAAGCAAATCTTTATTGAGACAAACTATATATGAGCGCTATATTTTTAAATTTGTTCTTGACAATTTTTTGTTTATTTTTAAAAAAAATATAGGGACAACAGAGTTGGTGTATGTGGGTTCGATTCCCACCCTAGGCATTCATTTATATTGGCTGGTGCAAAGCGGGCAGTTTAGCTTAGTGGCCCCACACTGACTCTGTTGTTCATATGTTACTTAAAAAAATTAGGCGGCATCGTTCAGGTCTTGCCATCTTTATTTTTCTATTCGAAAATCAGACACAACAAAACCATTGAATAATTGTGAAAATTATACCACAGATAACTTATGGTAAAACTTTAATTGTTTTTGGCATAATTAAACTTGGCTGCCATCCAAGATATAAAAAGTTTTTATATTGATGAATTATATATATCAGATTTGGATTCTTTTGGTTACAAAACATTTTGGATGGTACATGTAGGTAGCGGCCAAATCTTTATTCTTAAAGGCTTAAAGCTTTCAGGTCTGAAAATTGCCCAAAATCATCACATTTTGACAAATTTGGAACATAAAATGTACTTTTATGAAAAGAACTGATCGATTTATTAAGTGTTAAGACTTTTGAAATAGACCCAAATTACAAACCAAATTGAGAACTTTTTGGAGTTTTATAGTTTAGGCTATTTTGGGCAATAAGTGAAACTTGTCCTTTGAATCAGTGGTTTCACAATAATCATTATAAACTAAGTATCTGTTAGAAGATAGCTCTTTCACAGTACATTGTTAAACTTAAAGATAAATATATACCAACAATGACCAATATTAATGATGGAATGAGATTATACATGTATATATACTGTTTTATATTGTTACATGTACATACATAAATGAAAATTAAAACCAAACTGTTTTCATTATTCATAAAAAAAGAAAAGGGAGGTATGATTGGTATAAATCAGACACCAGCTCTAGACAAAATGATGAAAAAGAAATAAAGCTTATAACCATACAATGCATGTCTTTTTCAGTTTTAGTCATGGAATTGTAAGTTTAATTTCCATTTATGAGTTTGCTGTTCATCTGGTATCTTTAGCCCCAGGGTTTCCCCTGGGTCAATTATTTTTTTCGCCAAAACAATATATTTTCCCCACTTTATTTTTTAATTAGCATGCACAATATTACAATTTATCTGTTTTGATATGATTGTCTTGAACCTCTTTTTCATAGTTCAGTGAGTGACTATATAGCTACACGAAGAATTGTTTGCTATGTTGATTCTCTATTATAAGTTATATGTTAGCGATTTTTGTATGTGTGCAACTATATGGTCATAATGCCAATCTAACAGTTCTCATTTGACCAAGTAATCATTGATAATTCACAAAGTTAAGTTTCCTAGTTCAAGTCAGTATCTCAGACATGATAGCAAATTATATTTAATATTTGTACTATATTGTATGGTGAACATACATTGTATCTGTCTGGTAGGTATAGACAACCAGAGCTTCGTTTACAGATTTGTAATTGTCCGGTCACTTTTGATATTTCAGACAGTAATGACAATAATTTATCATGAAACGAAGTAATTAAATCATTGTCTCTGCACCAGTTAAAGAGTGCGGAAAACCACAAAGCAACCAATGCCTCATACACAACATTCATTGCTATTACAACACGGTTGAACTGTTTCCCACACATCATATGATCAACGGGCCCTGCTGCATAAACAGAATAGTCAACTAATTAATCCTACAGACCGCCATCCCCCCAAAGTTTCCCAATCGACGCCATGAAACACGAAAGAGTATGAAAGCCACTTAAACGAAGAATGTGCGATTTAAATGTTTCTCACATTGCCCATTCCAACTATTCCATTTTAGACCGGATATATTAACACTCTTTCTGAACTCAGACCTGAATTTTCTGTGGACCGGTGTCGTATGCTCGGATAGTTCACGCAAAACAAGTGATAAGTCAACAATTTATACGGCTATGAAACGATGTTAACGTTTCAGATATGACAAAGTCAATCAGCTATTCGATTCAAACATTCGACTAACAGCTGTACGCAATTGCGGAACAGTTGGAATGGGCAATGTGAGAAACATTTAAATCGCACATTCTTCGTTTAAGTGGCTTTCATACTCTTTCGTGTTTCATGGCGTCGATTGGGAAACTTTGGGGGGATGGCGGTCTGTAGGATTAATTAGTTGACTATTCTGTTTATGCAGCAGGGCCCGTTGATCATATGATGTGTGGGAAACAGTTCAACCGTGTTGTAATAGCAATGAATGTTGTGTATGAGGCATTGGTTGCTTTGTGGTTTTCCGCACTCTTTAACTGGTGCAGAGACAATGATTTAATTACTTCGTTTCATGATAAATTATTGTCATTACTGTCTGAAATATCAAAAGTGACCGGACAATTACAAATCTGTAAACGAAGCTCTGGTTGTCGTGAGAACTATTTTGATGCCACGTCTTGAAGACTTCAGACAGTGGGGATGTCAATCGTCACCAACATTCAAGTATTGGGATATGGTTTACGCGCTAGACGCGATAATACGTTACTTAGTTGAAAAACTTGTGTCTAATCCATTTGTCTTTTTTGAACAATAAAATATATCTAAACTAGTCATCACCAACATTCAAGTATTGGGATATGTGTTTACGCGCTGTCAGGGCGAAACGACAGAGTTCGGGGGATATGCATTTTACCTCGATTTCTTCAATAATACCATACATGTTTGTTGCAAACAGAGTAAGTTCGAGATGTTTACCTGTATATATTATAGATATGCTTAACTTAACATCTGATATACAACCGGTATTTTCATCTGGACAGTTCGCCATTCGCCAGAAGCCAGTCAAATGTAATGGGGAATGGAGCGACATGGTGACAGAAAATACAGTAATTAAAGATTAAAAAGGCGGTGGTGGTATTTCAAGACAAAAGTCTGCATTCATTCGCTGGTCCCTCACGTGCTCGCAGAGTTTAGTGCAATAATGAGATCCTAATCTGGATGTTTTTGCTCCCGAAGAACCCTCTCCATCATGCGAAAACTGGACCAACAGCATAATGGCGAGACAAAGAGCTGGCAAACTTGTTATAGAACATGTTTAGCACCGAATTACAAATCCTTTTGTTATTAAATCTCACTAACGTCTCAACTGGCATGCATGCGCCTAAGGAAATTGAATCATTACTGTCAAAAGCATTTGATGATAATATGAAAATGGTATAATCGTTTGTCAATGGTGCGTTGGCAGCAGAAGGTAACAACAGTTACTTCTATGGTCAAATACCTAGATCGAAAATTAAAACCTTCCAGGACTTAACGAAAAAGTCTTAAATCAACTGTAGGTCAGGAAAAGTTCTTAGTGTACCTAGAAGTCCAGAATTAGTATTCAGTCGTGCTCTAGTTCTTTCGGGGTGTCGTGAAGATATAACAAGGTTCTATCCCTTCCAATCGGACTTGCTCCTATATGTACCTCTCTTTTCAACGAAGACGGCACTATACGACAAGCATGTGAGTCTGATCTTTGCCATCAAATAGAATCAGAAGCTGCAACTAAGCATCAGTTGGCACCATACGATCGATCTTCTACCGTACTTATCAGTGACGGAATGGCCTTAGTCCAGTCATTGCATGTTAAGACATTTAGAAAATTCGGTGACTTGGCTCTACGTGTCATTCAAAGTCAGAAATCATGCCTTACCAATTGTGCTACAGTCTTTGATATATACGACATCAAACATTCAATAGAATATGCCGAAAGAGACCGACGAACTTGAGTAAATTCGTGCCAAAAGTTATTTCAGTTAAAAGATCCATAACAGACTGGAAAAAATTCTTGAACGTCTACACAAATAAACAAGCCCTACAAATCAAGAAGGGTCAAATTATTATAAAGTCTCCAGATACAGATGTCATATTTCTTAGTGTGCATTTCTTTCTGTCTATGGAAAACATCCAGGAACTGTGGTTTCAAACAGAAACAATTACCAGCAATACAGATGGTCGTAGATTCCTTCCTGTACATGAATCGTGCTGAACCCTGTCATGGGTTAAGTTTTACCTGCTGTTCATGCTTTGGCCGGTTGTGATTCCACTTCACATTGTAAGGAATCGTGGAAAAAAACTGTTTACAAAATTTTTAATGGACAATGTTAGAGACTTTGTTGATTTTGGCCATCTTTCAAGCGGTCGCATTGATAAATCTGTTGATGTCAGCCGGACATGTGTTGCAAGGCTCTATGACCAGAAAACAGAAAGCTAAATTTGACCACAGTGATTAAATTAAATTCCGTGTAAAGAAAGCTAAACAAAAAAGTTGCTAGCTTAGCCGAACTGCCCCCATGCGAATCAACTATCCTTCAACATGACCTGTGAGCTTCACTTCAGACCACTATTTGGACTTCTTCAAATATTGCACAGCCACCAAAGCAGTCTCCTTTAGACTCCGACTGGGAAGACACAAATGGATTAAGCCTAATATGTTTAAAGAGAAAAATGTCATCTGATTACCTTCAAGATTTACTTTGTACCTGTAAGTATAAATCTTTGTGCTCAAAAAGCTGTGTTTGATTTGAACAAAAACTGTCATGCACCGTACGTTGTCCGTGTGAAGGAAGTGAAGCGTGCTGTTATGCTAATACGCGTATTGAATCCGCTCCGATAACGGAGAGATTGACCCATACTTACGATTCTTGTGAACACGTTCCCACAGTACTTTTTACATGTAGTTTATCCCTATTTTTTTTTTTATTAAGACCAGATTTTTTGAATGAAGCTTTGGAAAGACAAGTTATATATGGTTTAATCTATCATTATTATCTTCCATTTTCCTCAATAATTGACGAGTCTACGCATTATCAGGATAATCCAAATAAGACAACGGTCATGCATTTAATGATTTTGTTTTACTCTAAACTAACCACTTAATAAATGCAAGTCACACCTATGATGTTCCTTAAACCTCGCGTTCGCCTCGGTTATCTGTCCGACTTTGTAAATACACAATATTTATTCTATAGCCAGATACTTATTTTCCAAAAATAAGAAACCTAAAAAAATATAAACAATTGTTTTTTTCTACTTTACTATATGTAAAAATATTAATTTTCGCGAACCGATTAGGTCACAGAAAATACAAATTTTACCACGAGTAAGGAATGTTTTACAAATAATGTGAAAACACAGAACCCCGATTCAATTTATCTTTTGCTAAAAGTGTTCATAATTTTCTGTTTTGTATCTACTAACAAGATTCCAATTTTCTATAATTCCTATTTAAGTGTTCACCAAACTGCTTTAAAAATAGATATTCCCAATTCGCCGATTGGTGGAACTACTGAGGTGATCCATAAAATTCACAAACCTAAATAAACATGCCCCGATTGGTTGAACTAGTGTGGCGTCGATGTTAGCAACGCAAGCTTGTTTAAGTTGTTTGTAAAGCACACACTTCCCAAGAATAAGGAGAGTTGTACAAATAATGTGAATACACAGATCCCCGATCCAATCTATCTTTTGCTAAAAATGATCTAACAGAATTCTATTTGTTTTATAATTTCAATTTCAATATTTCAAAACCATGCTGTTAAAATAGATGTATGTCATATGAATGCTCAAACTAAACATTCCTCAATTGACTGAAAAACTGTAGCCTCGATGATGTAAAGCAACGCAAATTTCCGCTAATTTCAAAGAAAGAAAAAATATAGCAATAATCAGGTGTATTTCAGTGTAGAAAATAGTTCTGTTATATGCTGTAATAAAAAAAGATAAGCGATATGAAAGTTGATGCATGTGAAAAGGTCAAGACAGCTTCTACATATGCTATGTCATAAATGCGGAAAATTTAGAAGGTTCAAGATAAATGCCATTTTGTAATATAATAAATAGCAGCCCTTTATGGAAGAAGTAACATTTGTCGTTTTGACATCCTTTTAAGCATATGCTTGTGATTTAATCGAATTTATAGATAAAGATTGTCGTTTTTTACCTCGTGGTTGAATTAATAATATGCTCAGGCTTGATCACTGGCTTCAATTTCACAAAAAGTCGAAAACATTGTGAGGATTGCTTAGTCTTGGGTTTTCTATGCTGTGTCTTGAGTAATATTATTTGTCTTTTTTTCTTTTTCTTTTTTTATCCATTTTTTTAATGTCATTGCCAGTTTATTTTCGATCTATGAGTTTGAATGTGCGTTTGGTACCTTTCGCCCCTCTTTTGGCAGAGAAACAACAATTCAAGACTATGTAAACAATCAGAAAAAAAGAGCTGCTGGTGCCAATGATTGACTGCAAACCAGACACCAAACCCTACCGAAACAAACATCGTCCTTTTTCCAATTATTCCATTAATTAATGTGACGACAGGGTCTTCACTATATATCAGTTTGTTATTCAACATGTACAATTTAGGAAAAAGAGGGATGATGTGGCTGCGATTCATATGCATAAACTGAAAGAAGATTTAAAAGAAATAATAGTTATGTCCAAGGAGATGTCGAAAGAGACTAAAAAAGCGTGTGAGCAAGCAATAATGTAACGGAGATGTTGAAATCAGCTAGGAGATGACAAAATGAGAGATAACTGTCATCATACCGGGGGTTACATAGGCACAACTCACAATTGTCATAACAATCACAATACATATATGTCTATCAGTTTTTTAATCATCAGTTCCATTGTGTTTCAGTTCCAATGGAAGAGTCTTGATTAAAATACCACACTATATTTCCAATGGTTCATACGGTAATTTATTCATAAACTTGACCTATCGGACTTGTGTATTTTTTTAATTCTTTCGTCCACTTTTCGAATCCTACATCATAACTTAAGTTTTGGGAAGTAAAATATTAAATATACTTTTCCCACTTATTTAACTTATACGCTATTTCTTTCTACTCTTAACACACGTGAAGAAGTGAGGTGTCTTGTAGTTGTATGCTCATATATACACACATATATATATATATTCATATTTATAAAGTTTGTAAAACTTTGCACTGCCATAAAATCCAGGTGATTCTTGCTCAAATAACACAGCAGTTCCTTGTACAAGTAAATAGTAATGCATGCATGTTGAAGGTTCCATCTATTTGTGGTGTACGTAGTTATCAAAGGTACCGGGATTATAATTTAATACGCCAGACGCGCGTTTCGTCATAAGACTCATCAGCTCAGATCAAAATAGTTACAAAGACAAACAAGTACTAAGTTGAAGAACATTGAGAACCCAAAATTCCAAAATGTTGTGCCAAATACGACTAAGGTAATCTATTCTTGGGATTAGAAAATCCTTAGTTTTTCGAAAAAAAAATCAAAGTTTGAATTTGAGTGCTTACTGATGACTGACGTCAAGTCGAAAACAATGTTTGGATTAGTAGAGATAATAAAATCATGACTGTAAAAAATAAATGAAAAAAAAAAAAAAAAAAATCCGGCCGAAAAAATACATAGTGCTGAAAGTATAAATGAAAACCAAACACCAAACCTTACCAGAAGCAAACGCCTTCCTTTTTCTAATGCATTAATTACTGTGACAACAGGGTGTTCAATAGATACATTGTAGTGAATACCAGTTTGTTATTCAACATGTGCAATGTAAAAATTAGGGAGATTATGTGTCCGATATTCTTATGAGTAAACTTAAAAATGTTTGAGCTCTGTACCAGAAAAATAATAGTAATGTCCAAAGAGATGTCAAAAGAGAACAAAGCGTTCATGCAAATGGTGTAACGGAGATGTTGGTAGAAACTAGGACATGACAAAGTGAAAGATAAATGTCAACAAACCGTGAATTTACAAAATACATTTCACTAGTGAAACACAAAATACGAGGCACCTGGAATCATTCTGGTTATCTGCCACAACCTGACCGGGTACGACAGCTACGTATACATCGTCATAACAAACATGTGAGTAAAATCATTCGTTTAAAAAAAAAAGTGTCGCAAAACAAAAAGGGGACGAGGAGGGGAAGATGCGGAGAGTGTACATGCATTATTCTTTATCAACAGTCAGCCGTTTATAAAATCAAGTTTACAGGAACTTGAAGAGAATTACTCCAACGTCGTATTTCCAAACACACAGAAAGTCCTTGGAGAAATTTACGTCTATCTGGAATTTACAATATAATTGAATCCGGAAAGTGGCAGACATACTAGTATACACATAAGAGAAATAGAAGACAGGCGTGTACAATGTGAATCATCTGGATGATTGTCAACTTAAGGCCCGATTGGTCAAAGGAGTTGAAATAAACACCAATATCTAGCTAAATTTAATGCGCGATTACCAAGCCAGTACGTTAAAGGTGAAAGTATAAGTTGTTACTTTAGTGGAACCGTTTTTGAGGATATTAGACTGCGGTAAATCTCTGATTTCAAGATACAAGCATGACGAAATAGACAAACACTTTGCGAAGACTACATGTATGGGATTGACACAAGTAATAGTCACCCGACGTTATAGGCCAGATAATAAATATTAAATAATGAACCAAATAATGTATATACATTCAACATAAATTTTTCAAGCTATTTCAGCAAATGTGGTACATAACTAAGTACTGTATATATGTGAACTTTGAGGTATCTGACTCAGAAATTGAAACTTATGAATATACACAAAGCTATCATATAAAACCATGTCCTGAAACCTGACATGAACACAAATCAAGCCAAGTCGAAAGTAATACCAAGTATATCTTGAAAACAAGCAATTAACCTTAAATTCACGAAACAGAATATATTTAACGATGTTTTGGCTGAAATCCGCAGGACATGAAACAAGTTGGGATTTGAGAAACCAATCGTCATAGGTTTTGCGATATTGGTCTAGTCGAACGAAAGCATGGATAACTGACTATAAAAAACTAACCACAATAAGAACCGCGAGACACGATCTGCTACATACGCAACACTGAAAGTCTTGTTTTCTATATTCAAATTACACACACTTACAAATGCATTTAGAAAAAAATGTATATCAATTATACGAAATGTACAACTACCCGACTGGCCATATCATACACTCCAAGTCAAGAATAGGGTAAATAGGGTAAACACGAACTCGTATCTGTTTCACGATCGAGAATGCTGGAATACCAATGGTTTCATGTGTCGGTCTAAGACGTTATGCCATTAAAACAATGAGGTATGCAATCAGGAGAGTTAAAGGTATAAACAATTGTGATCACGAATGACATTGCTTACAGCGACTTCAAACAATATCTGAACTCAGGCTATGATTCAATGAAAACGATTCTGAGCTAATGATCCCATCTACATAGTACAACACAAAACAAGAAATCGTTTTCAGCAGACAACAATATGCAGGCATTATCGATTGGACAGAAACACTACAAAATTGTAGACACAATACAGAGATTCATCTCATAGATTGTAGATCATGATGATGAACTTATTAATATCATGTATGAGGAGGATTTATAAATATTAATTTCTTACCTATGACCTTCCACATGTGTTGCAAACTGATCAGGAAAGGTATCCAGGCGACCAATAGCACTAAATAAAAAGAGGGGTGAAAGATTCAAAAGGTTGTGCTTGTTAGTCGCGCATTTATTTTGTTTGCTACTTTTTTCTGCTTTAATTCCTTCCATTTTTAAACTGGAAATCAACCAAATGATTCACAGTTTTCTCATACTTTCGAGTGTCAACAAGTAATCTGTGTTCCACTCACTCCCATGGTTGTTATGATGGTAATGTATGTCGTACCGGTCTGTTTATAGCAGTCACCTGCATTGATTTGGGTATCTTGTATTATAAGATTCACTTGTGTACTGCGCCATAAGTCCCCGGTATATTGACAATTATGTCTTACTGTGTCATCCCCTTATTGGTTCAATAGATCCGTTAAATCGTTTCCTATTGTAAGGCTTTTTTACACTCTCCGACATCTTCTTGAACATTGAATATTTTTTTTTTGGGTATATTTTCAAGTTATTACAAAGATCTTGTTCACATCGTCCCTTTCGTTCTGCAGTGTACATGTTGTAGAGAAAATTGGTTCTCTAAATTACACCCTATCGTCATAGCACTAAATGCTATAGAAAATTTCTGACGATGTGCTTCTGGTAGGCTTTGCAGTTATCCATTCTGTACCACCGATTCATGATTTCTTTAGCTGGGATCTTATTCTGTTCCTTGGTTTGTTTTTAAATAACATTGTTTTCAATACAATCCATGACAATGTTTACGACTTGATGTCATCAGTAAAGCACTCCATAAATTGTTTTATTTTGTTTTAAATCTTTGTAGGCTTCTTCATGCGAGCATCGTAACAAGGCAGTTATCTTGTTTTTCTGTTCTCTTTTTTGGGGGATAGTGTCTGCTTCTTTGGGTGTGATTAGAAGAGGAGCAATAGAAACCAAAACAATAGTTTTACGTCAATCCTTCCATCTCAATCTCCAACAAGGTCTCTTTCAGTTCTCTTTTGTTAGTGTCAGATATCCTGAGTAGGTGGATTTTTTCTTTTCTAAACCATAAACGCTGGTTGATATGTTTGAATTGTTTTCTCAAACTTGTCATTGTTTTTGAGATTTACTGTGAAATCAATCTCTTTAAACGTAAAATCCTTCTACCCATCGACGGTACTGGTCATCACTTTAATGTTCTACCCATTCTTAATTAATTGACACCAAAACCGACCGCATAAAACATTGCACGTCCTGGTTCTTCACATCAATGATGACTTTCTTGTCTGCCAGCCATTTAGGTAAGACCAAATAATGAGATGCAACAACAATTGAACTATTATTGTCGATATCAAATTTTATTATAATCTCATCAGTCAGTGCTTCATCGTTTTTATTTATGTCCGACTTGCAAATTTTTCTCCGAATTTATTATAATTTTTTAACATATCTTAAAGTTGATCGCAAATGAAAGTAATATTTTCTTTTTCCTTCTTAACACCAACCATCTGTTAAACATTCAATTTAAAATCATATATACTTTTACCATTTTGTCGTTGTACCTCCATTTATAATTTCCTGGGTTTTCTTTAAAACAGGTGGTATTCTGAAATGTCTCTTATCCATCTAGACTTTGGGATTGATGGTCCTTGTGTTAATTTATCCATCAAAGTTCCATAAATGTCTATACATTTCGCAAGTGTTACGTCAGTTTTAAATTGAATTGGTTCAGTTGCATGAGCTTTCGCTATATCTTTAGTTTTTAGGCAGTTGATTTATAGGAAAAGTTTTCAACGTTTTTTGTTTGTTTCAACAGCAAACACCATTGTATTTGTTATGGTTCTTTCGTTATTATATATCTTTTAATCCTCCCTCTTAATTATTTTTAAATTTTTAATTTTCTTTACAGATTTTTTAACCAACACTGATACTGGTCAAAATGAAGGTTCTAATGTAAACCGTTACTTTTGACTCAAGATTCCACTAATATAGTTTTTTTTTGTAGTTAATTGTAAGCTGATACTTTATTGAATTAATTTTTTTCTATTTCTAATAATTAACAATTTACTATTTCAAAAATTTCCATTCACTTCTGTAATTTATGTGATATGACATTTCCTACGAGTCCTTTTTATTCAGATCATGTGTATATATACAATCTTCCTTACTTTAAACTTTTCATGTTGATGTCATTTCTTTATCTATTTTTTTTTATTTAATCATTATCCTATCAGGTCAATTGTTCTTTCGTACTGGTCTATTGTTTGTAATGGTTTATGGTTAGGGTTACGGGTTTATATTTTAAAAACCGGTGCTTTGTTTTTGTGCGGCCGAACTGTCAAGTCAATACTACAGGCCTAATGTGTTCTTGACCAAAAGACACGGGGAAAACCTAAGATAGATCTCATTACAGATCCAATATCGAGGTATAAATAAAAAGCACACCTCCTTTCTATGGCCTAAATGTAAATCTAAAATATCCCCAATGGCAGACTGGTAATCGGACTACGTGCATATGAAAGGTAAGCTATAATGTTTTATCGACAAAAGGGCCCATTTCAGAAAAAACAAAAGAAGATCTACATCTCATAGAATACAAATCGGGGCCTGAGATTACCAACCCCTTACCATCACTTGTTTTAAAAGTTTCCTTGTACAACATTTTGATCCGCATATGATGCAAATTAAATGCACTGATATCGGGTCTCCTGGACTAAACAATGCAGGTGGAAGGACTACGTAAGGTATACACTATACGTTAAATATTGGGATTTGATATAGCTGAATCCGTATCAATTCTTTTTAAATCCATCCGCCAATGCTTTTATTTCCCCTTTTACAAAATCAAACCTATGTCGTTTTTTGCAGACTTTATGACTACTCCTCGAAAGGTCGACACCACATTTCCAATATTGGTATCTGACATTACTTCCCTCTGTGTAAAAATGATTTATAATTGATATGGTCCTCATTACAAATCAACTGTTATAACAGTTACTCTAATTTTTTCGAAAGACGTCATAAACAGCCAGAGAAAAACATGACCTTGTGTTGTGCAATGCCAAGATACAGGTATCGACAGAGTGTAGATCCATGAATGTGTATATGTATATAATAATTATATTTAGTTTGCTTTTAATTTACTGATAACAAAATCTATCTTAATAGCAATGAAAACACTATTCAATGATCGAATCACAGTTTTCAATTGATAACCTTTTAGAATAAGAATCGATAAGTTTACCAGGATCATTTCTAAATTTCTGGGCTCAGTAGACACCATTACCATAAAAATGAGAACGTGTTATCCCGTTTGAAACAAGTTTTTCTAAAGGTAAATCCAAACTCCAAAAGCAAATTTATATCTATGGAAAAATTAAGTAAAAGTTAGTAATTTGTGGTAACAAAATCCAATACTTAATAATTTACCAGTAATACATAGATTACATTCGTTAAAATTTAAAGCATCACAACATACACGGGCATAGCGAACTAGTTGTCACATATACACAGCTTAAGATGGTGCCAGAAGAACCTCATCATCGAACAAGGGAAAATAAACAATAGGGAACGAATAATTGTCCCTTTTGTCGTATTTTTTAGTGTGGAGTTTCCCGTGTAAAACCGAAACATATTAATCTAGGAAAGGACAATTAGTATCGTTTAACCTAGTTTGATTTATTTTAATTTTGGTAGTATATTAAGATAATTCTTCATCAAACGAAAAAATATCATCAATAAACGGTAAGTTATTAAAAAAAATTGAGAGAAAAAAGTTAGGGTCGAACACCCTACCCCACCCTTACGGAAATGTTAATAAAAAATGTTCTACGGCAATACTTTTTTCGCCACTAGATGCAATGTGAAGCTAAATAGCTAAGGTCTACTTGAGAAAAAATCCAGGGTGTTGTTCGGCTTAAATTGTTTTTTAAAGTTGGTCCAAAATTGGGGTCGGATACCCTACCCCACCCTTACGGAAATGTTAATAAAAAATGTTCTACGGCAATACTTTTTTCGCCACTAGGTGCAATGTGAAGCTAAATAGCTAAGGTCTACTTGAGAAAAAATCCAGGGTGTTGTTCGGCTTAAATGTTTTTTAAAGTTGGTCCAAAGTTGGAGTCGGACACCCTACCCCACCCTTACGGAAATGTTAATAAAAAATGTTCTACGGCAATACTTTTTTCGCCACTAGGTGCAATGTGAAGCTAAATAGCTAAGGTCTACTTGAGAAAAAATCCAGGGTGTTGTTCGGCTTAATTTTTTTTTAAATTGGTCCAAAGTTGGGGTCGGACACCCTACCCCACCCTTACGGAAATGTTAATAAAAAATGTTCTACGGCAATACTTTTTTCGCCACTAGGTGCAATGTGAAGCTAAATAGCTAAGGTCTACTTGAGAAAAAATCCAGGGTGTTGTTCGGCTTAGATTTTTTAAAAATTTATTTTATTAAAATTATAAATAATTTCCTTGCCCACCATACTTTGTGTACAAAAAATGAACCTTTCGTCTAATCAAAAGTAAGCGATAACTATTGCTTCAGAAATAGAATGTTTCGTTTAAACAGATTTGTCTCATTAAAAAAATATTAATGCACGGGTGCAACTTTTTTTTTTCTTGTCATGCAGAACAATAATAACTTTTCAGGAACTATTTGACAGGATGCCGAGAATATGGAAAGCTATTTAACACAATATTAAAAAATTAATTGATGATTTCAATGTCAACTCCCTGTTACAAGCAATTTTGTAAGCATTTCAATAGTTTTAATACATATTTATGTTCTATGTACACTCAAAACTGTTGACTATTAAAATTAAAAGCGGGGAGCACGCTGCTTGGTATATTGACATCGATAACTTTTGTCTTATAAATTAATGAACAGGACTAGATATTTTTAAATCATCGAATAGTTCTCCGATTGCTTAATTATATATTAAACACTGATAATATATTGGTTATATATCAATAAAAGCATTTTGAGTACGTTTGAATCTTATGCAATTTTTGGGTTCATAGACATATCCGAAAACTGGCTGCTAGCGTAGTGGCTGCTAGCGAGTGGCTGCTAGCTTGAGCCTGGTAACTGGTTGTACCATTGAGAAGGAATCTTCCACCAGCAGTGGCATCGATTAAATAAAGTAACATTGTCTAGAGGTACAGGGTGAGGGTTGATATCTCACAAAACATTTTCAACCCCGTCGAATTTATGCGACTGTCCTAATTCAGGAGCCTATGGTCTTTGTTAGTCTTTTAAAAACTTTGGTACATTTATATGTTTTAAGCTCTTATCTGAGACAAATTTTTTTCCTTACAAAGTTATAAATAATTATTGCCGTATTAACCATTTTGATTTATATATATAAAAAAGTATAATAAAGCTATCATTAACATTCAACGCATCTTTTGCAGCTATGGAAAAAAAAACAACAAATATAGTCTTAAATGTATTTAAATTAAATTTCTTTTATTTAACGGTATTTTTTTTAAAAGTTAAGTTAAGTTAAATATTACTCGAATGTGTACTGTTTATTGTACCGAGTGGTGTCTATTTGAAGTGCAAGTGTCTTACCATGCTGATTTGTTTATTCAAAAATATGCAAATTATATGCAAATGAGCTATACCCTGATACTGATGCATATTGATTCCTTTAAATCTAAGATAGGGGATCACGGGGTGGGGTGGTTGGGGTCAGGATGCGGGGATGTGTGGTCAGGAATTCGCCCCAAAGATGTTAATCATGTGCATAACGTTGACCTCCAAATGTATGGAGCGCCATTACGTCCCCCGCAGGGTAAGGGTTTATAAATAGCAGCATTATTGAGGAAAAAATATCATCACTCGAGTTAATTTATAATATTTTCAACGGTTTTTCTCAACCAATTTATGTATAAGACCGACACATTTGTCAGTGAAAGTAAAACTTTCGAAAACAAGATGGTGACATCCCGTTAGTCCGACAACCATCATTCCTACAGCCCATTAGTCTAACAGCCCATTGGTAGAAAGGAACGAACTGCTGTCAATTATGCTTACTGTACATTTGCAAGCTTCAATATCACTTAGTACTTGTTCATTATTTTTGCAAAATAACGCGAAATATAATTTGTTAAACAAAAAACAAAAAAAAAAACAAACAAAAAAAAACTTACCTAATAAAAAGTCTGCCAAGTATTGAGGCCTAGTTATTTACTCATGAACCAGTGATGTGAAATCCATTTACACAAAAAACAAATAAACAGATGGCAAAAATAATTCTAATGAACTGATTAGAAATTCGTTTCGTCGATTCTTTAAAATATGAATAAAATGTAAAAATAAAGGATTTATCTAGTATACTGTTTTGTTTGTTTTTAAATATTTCATTGTTTAAATCATTGAAAGGTGTGTTTATTTATAATATCTTGCCATGTTAATCATTACACTAAATTTAAACAACACTTTAATATAGGTAATTATAGATCGATCATAATATTACAAATTTACTATTTACAAAAAAAACTTTATTGTTCGAAATACAAAGATAAAATTGAGAATATCATTGGGGAATAAGTCAAACTTTTGAAAGGGTTAAAACCCGACCAAAGAGAAGAAAACAGCATCAGACAACCAATGGGTCTTCAACGCAGCAAGAATATCCCGCAAACGGAGACCGCCTCAGCTGGCTCCTAAATAAAAATGTGTACTAGGGTAGTGAAAATGGCACATACTAAACTCCAAAACATAAAATTGAACTAAAATTGAAAAAATATACAAGACTAACAAAGGTCAGAGGCACATGACTTGGGACAGCCACAAACATTGCAACGGGGTTAAACATGTTTTTTGAGATCTCAACTCTCCCTTTGTTCTCTAGGCAATGTATAATAAAGAAAAAAAAAATAGGTATCAAAAGAACCTAAGCAAATTGACAAAGGACTACTAGATATGCCAGCTCCATACATCAATTAAATTCACTGAAAGATTATGTCTTCATAATATGAAAACTAAGCACAATTCCTCCCGTAAGGGGTTAAGTATCATACCATCATAAAATATATATGTTAAGAGTCCAGCTTAAGCCAGCCTCTGGGCGCGGGATTTCTTGATTTGTTGACGACCCTTTGGTGGTCTTCGGCTGTTTTTTTTTTTTGCGCTTACGTAGGGTTTTGCTTCTTTGACACATTCCCCATTTTCAAACTCAATTTTATATATACTAGTACTCCATTCTTATTTTTCTTATTATTTATATAAAGCTCTCCAACAAATGGGCGGTCCCTAATGACGTTAATTTATTTACTGAATTTACCCCTATAAGAGGATGTGGTATGAATGCCAATGAAACAACTCTCCATTCAAGTCATAATTTGTAGAAGTAAACCATTATAGGTCAAAGTACGCTCTTCAACACTGAACCTTGTCTCATACCGAACAGCAAGCTATGAAGGGCTAAAATGACTTTGTGTTAGACCATTCAAACTGGAAAATCAATGGTCTGATCTATGTAAAAAAAAACAAGAAACGTTTATGAGCTTCATCAACATCCAACAGGTTCAATTTCAGGTGTTTATTTTTTTAAAAACGTATTGATGTATTTTTTTTGTGTTTTTCTGTCGATTTGAGCATACAATCCATTTCTCACTGATTTTATAGTTTGTTCTGAAGTTATTCTGTCACACAGGCTGTTGAAAAGTTTGGGGATTTTGTAGCGCTCACAGACATGTTTAACCCAGCCTTATTCGGAATGCCTATAGATTAGATTTTATTTTATTTAAAGTGCAACCTGATACAATATACATGAAATTACAATTACATTTCAATACATTAGCAATAGTATACCATATCAGCCAGCCTTTAGAGGCTTATGAAGCACTAACAATATTCATACAAGATTATAAACATACAAAGAATATATATTAACTCGATTATTCATTCTGAGATCTGAGGTTGTTTTAAGTTTTTATAAAAATATTTCTCTCTTTTTAGTGTTTGTTCTTTTACATCATTGCATAAGTGGTGGTTTTAATATGTTAATTGTGAAATTCTCATTTAAAATAGATCTGTAATATAAATATGTATAATTTGAAAACATTTTAAGCTGGAATTGCTTCCCTTAAAATCAAGAGCAAAAATAATTTAGATGATGAATTCAATTAAAGTATGCATAAAATTTTTCTGTATGTGTTCAGTACTAGCTGCTGTTTGCACCTATATTGCAGTACTTGTTAATTTCTGTTTGTTAGGTCTGAATTTCCCTGTATAAATAGTGTTTTATTATAAATTAAGCCGTTGTTTTTTTTTTGCTTTAATCGAATCTCTTTTTGCCATTTCGACTTGGGCCTTTTAATTATTGTTGTGGGACGTATGCTGACGTATAATTATATGCTTAAATCCCAGCCGTTCCCCTCTGTTGAAAAATTGTCTCATGTCCTCTCATTGGTTCCCCTCTGATAAAAAGTTGTCTCATGTCCTCTCATTGGTTCCCTTCTGTTGAAAACTTGTCTCGTAATCTCTCATTGGTTTCCCTCTGTTGAAAAGTTGTCGCATGTCCTCTCATTGGCTCATTGCCAATCACACTTCATACCTTGAATAAGAATCATGTGCGAAATTGTAGTGTCAGCGATCATAATCTGCATATTATTATATCATCAAACCTTTCATAATTAAAAAAAAAAAAATGCCGACGATTCGTGTTTGTTTGGAATGCATTGGTCATATTTTTGTTATCGTTTACATATGAACAAAATATTGCATTTTTATGAGAAATAGAACAAGTACTGACAGTCGTATGGAAGGATATCTCGATAGTTTCAAAATGGATATCTGCTTTTCAGAGTTGCCGCCCCTAGCACACATACAGTATCATTAAGGAGCAGTGATTTTGATCAGTAACAAATTTCAATCGATATTGCAGTGTGTTTAAAGACAACAGGAAACTATTTGATAAATAATTATTTTCGCAACCTTTCATTGTTGTGGGTAAACAATAGTGTTCTAATTCATTTTGTGTTGTTGAATGTTACGTAACCTTACGTTGAGTTTCGTTTAATTACATTTCATGTGGGTTCGATTTATCTCCTTTATCCGTTATAAAAAAGAACATTTTTTTTTGTATTCAAATCGTTGTTTAAAAAAAAACCCAAACTGACACGAACTTATTATTGACTTCTGTTTTACCCGAAGTTGATTTGATTGACAAAAGCTATAAACATTCTTTTCTCATTCAGGTTTATAAATGTACATATGTAAACATGAATGTGTAAAGCACCGTTGATAAACATTTATACTAATGACAAATTGCTTCGCTGAGCGCAGCTAGATACGACAGCAGATGTCCAACCATGAAAAGTTGGAGCCAAAATGGACACAATATTCACTCTTGATACAGGTCTGAATTTGGATTGTAATTAAAGTTTTGACACATAATAGGTTTCTGACTCAGAATAACTGTAGTCAAAGGACTTTAAATTGGTTATATGATTTGAATTTATATTATTTTTTTTTGCCTTTTGTGCAATACACTATGCTGATGAATATTACCCCCCTCCCAAAAAAAAAAAAAAAAAAAAAAATATTTGAAGAAATTTTCTTATAATTTCTGAAATCAAAAATGGGATAAATTGTCCCCCTCTAATATCTTTTAACTCCCCGTTTCCCTTATCCCCCCAAAAAATTAACCCTTTCCTTCAAGTCATGGTCAGTATATCAATTCGAATTTATTATGGAGTTTGCAACCATAATTATGGTACCCATATGAATACATCATAAAGTTTTGAAATATTAAATGACATACATAGTCGTGGCTAAAACTATAATTAATTAATAGTAACTGCTAAAAATAAATTGACAGCTAATCACCTCAAGACAATCATCATTTCTTAATACATAATTTACAAGAAGTGTAAGGGAGGATTAAAACATTGTTCTTTAAATTGATTTGGATTAGCTCCCTTACACTGCTTTTAAATTGTCTCAATTGTCCTTTTTTCCCTCTTTTTTTGCCCCTAATTCCTAAATGGCTTGATCCATAACCACCCAAAGTCAATCCTAACCATCCCTTTGTAGTATAGAAACTTGTGGTATAATTCCAGAGAGATTCATACAATTTAACACAAGTTACTGTCTGGAAACTACAAAATGCTGATTTGGGCCCCCTTTTTGGTCCCTAATTCCTAAACATTTGGGACCATAACCCCAAAAATCAATTCTAACCTTCCTTTAGTGGTTATCACTCCTTACAGTAAGATAAGTCTTGTGCTTACTGGTATACACATGTCGTTACCACAACTATTTATTCAATTTTTAAAATGTTTTTGAGTATTATTTGATTTAATCAGGTGAAAAATAGTCTATATGGAAATTTTTAGAAAAATGTAAATACGGGATCAAAACTGTATCGTATGCCCTTAAATGTCTATAACAAGTACGATATGACAAGTGGGCATAACAGACGAACGTTCACCTAATCTAACCACGTCAATGATAACCTGAATGAGTCTAGACATGGTCTTGTCTACGCTGTTATGAATATGATTCTAATGTCCATGAAAAAAACAAAAATAAAATAAAACAATAAAAAACTAATCATAACTGAATATCTTTTTAAAATATTATTTTAATATTTCCCTTTATTTATCTTCTTGAGTTACAGTATAAAAGTATATAGCTAGAACACAAATCAGTTATAATCTTTTCAGGTGAAGAAGTGATAACTTGGTTTTTAGGGGCTGGGGACCACGAAGTTATCTAGAACCCGACGATATTTTTGTTTAATTTAAAAACTATTTTTTTCCTATAGGATCCTATAGGCGTTTCTCCTAGATTTGTTTACCTCATTTTACCGGAAACACTGGACACTTTTAATTTGCAAAACACTCATTTGCAAATCCGCCGCCGCCTCAAACAAGAGCTACAATATCATGTATATAACCAAAATGTGCGGAATTACATGGGATTCAATAATTTCATTGGTTTTATACTGTTACTTTCATATTTATTTTGCAATTTGAATTATAAAAACATGGGATTTTCAATATCCCATGGGACAGGGCAAAATCCCATGGGATTTACCATTATCCCATGGGATTTTGGTTAAATCCCATGGGATTTTTTTTTGGTCCCATGGGATTATTGTAAATCCCATGGGATTATTGTAGTCCCATGGGATATTTGTTGTCCCATGGGACAAAAAAAATCCCATGGGACTATAATTATCCCATGGGATTTTTAATATCCCATGGGACACAAAATAAAATCCTATGGGATTAAAATTATAAATATATATATATATATAAATATAAAGTTATGTGTATGTTACAATGAATGCTGTTTGGTAGTAAAATGTTTTAAATGTATACGAGTTTTTTTTATATTTTTTATATATACATATATATAATTTTTTTTAAATTTTGTCACAAACATGTTTTTTATTTGTTTATATGACAATAAAGATTATTCTTATTTTGGAATGTATAATAATAATATTTTACAGTCAAAGAATAAAGTCCTTTCACTGAAACAAAATGATGAAATTTCTAAATAAATGAAAAAATATTGTTTTGAAATCTTTGTCTTGTTTATTCTATTATGAAAAATAGAACTGAAAAAATATTTCATATTCTGACTGAATAGTTCACTCTTTTCATGAGATAAGATTTTCTTTGTTATAGGTTCATTGCAATACTTGTATAGGCAAACGATTTGAATTATAATATATAACTTTGTGGTGTACATAATAGTATGCTTATATTTGCAAATTTATAATATAAACACTTTTTGTTAAAGTTTTTGCTTTCTTTATTCACAACTTGCTATGTACAATTATTCAGTCCACTATATAAGAGTGAAGTCAATAAATAATTTCATTCACTAGAATATTCCTGCAATTCTTAGACAAAACATTTTTTCAATCTGTTCTTCAAAGATCTTCCTCTGTACATCTTTATTGAATCGAGAGATTCAAATGAGAAGACAAAGCAAGTTTATTTGGACAACAACATTCTAATAACTTGTTCATTCGTTCCATCTTTCAATTGATAATTACATTGTTGTATTTATATGATCAAGTTCTTGTGCATAAATGATCGTGATGATATGACTCCTTTTTGTTTATAGTCATCATGTTGAAATTTCCTCTTTCAAATAAATGTAGGAAAAAACATGTTCCATTTCAAATTAATAAAAAAGTCGCACTATGGAGAAAAATATCAGCTTTAAGTTTTCCGTTCAGTATTGATCTGTGAATGATGACCATGAAAATCCAGATTTCTGACCTACAAATACACAAACTCAAAAATTATCAGTGAAGAGATCAATAAAATGGCTATTTTATCATGTTTATGATTAATATGATAAACTTTCATTTAAATATTCAAGTACTGAATTACAGAAATCGCTTAAATTTTATAATAGTTTAGTTAAAGTACAGCTTATTTAAAATTATAATAAAAAATATAGGCCACCGTTGAGTTAAATAAGATATTACATTTTTAATGCCAAAAAATGGCATTTTTGCACCAAAGGGAGATAATTTGGAGCTTTTTCAATGATATATGCATTTTAAAAGTCATCTGGGGCCAAACCGAATTGATTGTTTTGAATGATTTGGTGTACCATATGATAAAGATATAGATAAATTGAGTAATGAAAAAAAAATATTAAAACATTTTTCTGAAATTGTTATACCCTAGAGCCTCCTTAAATGTCATTTGATCTCTATTGGAGAAATGTCTCATTGGAAATCAGACTGCTAAGTGTTTCTTATTTTTATATCAACCCAGCCATATTATACCTGTCTAATATCAGGAGCTTGTACATAGTTCAGTGGTTGTTGTTGGTTCATACCGTCATTTTTATTTTTCATAATTTTTTGTTTTTATAAATTAGTCTGGTATATTTGACGTTTGAATTGATGCTCTGTTTCAAATTTGGTTAGTGTTGACTTTTATAGATTACTATAACATGTATAGGGTATGGGTTTTCTCATTACTTACAGGTCATCAATGGCCTCTAATAAGTAATTACAATGCTTACATCCACTAAATTGAACTCTGATGGATAGTTTTCTCTTTAATCATACCACATCTTATTTTAATAAATATTTAATTATTATTCAAGGACAAAATTTTTTATAACAGTGGACTTACCATTTAGGCTTTGTTGACCTCTGTAAATCTTATTTTGTTGATAATTTCTTCTGTTTATAGTTTCCCCTTTATCTTTCATGTTCTTGCCCTACACATAAAAGGGTAAACATCATTTAATGACAAAAATAACTACTACATGTATTACATAATTAGTAGGCAACTGAAAATTTTGTCTTATTTGTATATAACATCAACTTACTAATCATTCTTGCTGTTCAATATCATGAATATTATCATTATTCTATGAATATGAGGTCACAGTAAAATTAACCTTGGCAGGCAGACATCTTTTTTTATTTGATACCTTGTAGTCATTCCATACAACAAGTAGACCTATGCTTAAAAAATCTAAGGCCAAAATTAAAAATATGTTTGTTTCCCCTCCCCCCCACACGGGTCAAAAATAAGCGCCCGGGTCAAAAAATTATTTTCCACAAAAAAATCGAAATTATTTTTTTCCTGAAAATAATTTGTTTCCATTTTTGGAAAGTGCTTGAAAGCAGAAGGATTGATAATCTAAATAAATACACTCAAATTGAGCACAAACAACTGATAAGTGGCCTGGACTGGACAAGTCAAACCATTCATGTGACCATGCTATGACAATCACATCCAGTTAAAAAAAACTAGAGGCTCTCAAGAGCCTGTGTCGCTCACCTGTTAATGTGTTTACTGATGTCGGCCATCTTCGTTGGTAGGAGGGGTCATTAGACACTTTTTTTTAAATAGATACCCTAGTATTATGATTGTGGCCCAGTTTGGTTAAATTTGGCGAAGTAGTTTTAGAAATGATTTTTATACAAGTTACAAAAATGACGAAAAGTTGTTCAATATTGACTATAAAGGGCAATAACTCCTTAAGGGGTCCTCTAACAATTTTGATCATGCTGACTTATTTGTAGATCTTACTTTGCTGAACATTATTGCTGTCTACAGTTTATCTCTATCTATAATAGTATTCAAGATAATAACCAAAAACTGCAAAATTACCTTAAAATCACCAATTTTAGGGCAGCAACCCAACAACAGGTTGTCCAATTCAACTGAAAATTTGTGAGGGGATATATCTTATTATGATGGACATTTAAATCTTGAAAGATTTGCCCTAAATGTCTTAGTTTCAAAGATATAAAGCAAAACCTGCATTTTACCACTATGTTCTAATTTTAGCCATGTCGGCCATTTTGTTTGGTAGGCTGGGTCAGCGGACACATTTTTTAAACTACAAACCACAATGATAATTGTGGCCAAGTTTGGTTAAATTTGGCAAAGTAGTTTCAGAGAAGAAGATTTTTAAAAAAGTTACAAAAAATGATGAAAAGTTGTTAAAAATTGACTATAAAGGGCAATAACTCCTTAAGGGGTCGACTGACAATTTTGGTCATGTTGACTTATTTGTAGGTCTTACTTTGCTGAACATTCTTGCTTTTACAGTTTATCTCTATCTATAATAGTATTCAAGATAATAACCAAAAACTGCAAAATTTCCTTAAAATAACCATTTCACAGGCAGCAACCCATCAACAGGTTGTCCGATTCGTCTGAAAATTTCAGGGCAGATAGATCTTGACCTGATCAACAATTTTACCCCATGTCAGATTTGCTCTAAATGCTTTGGTTTTTGAGTTATAAGCCAAAAACTGCATTTTACCCCTATGTTCTATTTTTAGCCATGGCGGCCATCTTGGTTGGTTTGACAGGTCACGCCACACATTTTTTAAACTAGATACCCCAAGGATGATTGTGGCCAAGTTTGGTAGAATTTGGCCAAGTAGTTTCAGAGGAGAAGATTTTTGTAAAAGTTTACGGACGACGGACGCAGGACGACAGACGACGAACGCCAAGTGATGAGAAAAGCTCACTTGACCTTTCAGGTCAGAAGAGCTAAAAAAAAACCTGCCTTCCTGGTCTGTTTACAAAGGGTAGACCCGGGGGACGGGAAACAGACATTCTTTTAAATGTGGCCTGATAAAATGACAAAACCTAGAAAACTTATCATTGACCAAAGAACAATAAAATGCGGTCATGGTTTATATATGAATCTGCCATTCAGACATGCACACCTTACAATTGTTTCATATCTACCAAATATAATCTACCTGTAACTTTAAACATATGATAAACTGACAAAACAATGCAGTGTTTCATTGACCAATGAACCATGCATGAAAATGAGGTCAAGTTCATATAAAATATGACAGACAGCCAAGTGCATCTTACAATTATTTCATTCACTAAATAAAGGGGCCTTATTGCTTACAGTATCCAGAAAATAGACCAAACCACAAAAACTAAATATTTTCAAAGTTCCTTATACCCTGCCAATTTGTTATGGTTGTGCCTGTTCCAAGTCAGGATCCGATAATTCAGTGATTGTCGTTTGTTTATGTGTAACATATCTGTTTTTCAATTTTTTTGTACATAAATTAAAGCACAATACATTTGTACATGAAACACAAAGCTCATCACTGAGATAGTAGTCTCAGATAGCCTAGAGGGAGGCGGGGTCAACCAAACTCCCCTATTCAATCTGAATGCAGGACAGAAAGTCACAGTCAAAAAGTCACACACTGTCACAGGACAAAAAGTCACAATTTAGTTTTGAGATTATTTTTCTTTGAACAAGAAAACACTCTTTTTGTATTTTTCTTGAAGTTTTATACATGAACATGATGTAGCAACTTTTAAATTAAAATTTATTAAAAACAAATAAATAAGTTAATTAGGTTTGCACACATTACCATTACATTTGCACACAAAAATCATTACGTTTGTGTGCAGCTTTTGATTACGTTTGCACGCATTTTTTAACATGTAAATATAGAAAAAAGGTATAGTATGATTGCTTTTTACAGCTGACTATGCGGTATGGGCTTTACCTCAGGCGTTGCTCATTGTTGAAGGCTGTTTGGTGACCTATGGTTGTTAATGTCTGTGTCATTTTGGTCTCTTGTGGACAGTTGTCTCATTGGCAATCATACCACATCTTTTTTATATTATGAACAATTTCCTAAAATTAAAAATGAATATATGTAATAAAAAGAAGATATTTCAAAATCTTTTTTCATTTATATTCAATCAATTGTCAACAAATTGTTTGTGACTTTTTGTCCTATCAACTTTGTTACTTTATGCCTGAGTTTGACATGTGTTTGACTTTTTGTCCTGTGACTTTCTGTTCGTTTACCTTCCATCTAAATCAGTGAACTGAATAATTGTTTTTTGCAGAAGTCCGGGGAGTGTTAAAAAATCACATGTGCAAGTTGAGAGTCAACACTTACACAGGGACTACACAATACTTTTTCAGAATGTCAGCAAAAAAGAATCACTGGTGACAGGGGAGTGTAACCGATGAATTGATCCTGAATCAGATAAGATTTTCCCGGTACGTCTAAACACCGCTCAGGAGGACCTCCTGGGGGCACACATGCAGGACATACAAAGTGCACTCATGGCAGACCCTATATAGTCGCCGTCGTATCTGCACACATGATGGATGTATATATTCGTTATAGATCGTCAAACACTTCTCATTTTAGAGTTAAATTTGCAAGCAACCTCTTAAGATTTTAAAATAATAATGCTACTAAAAATATATTATTTCCCCCAATTTTCGCAATTTTTTCGCCATATAAAATATTTAGGCGACTGTGCTTTTAGTGAATATAAACGATTACGAGGCCTCACGAATAAATATTATAAATATGAAATAAACTGGAACATCGATTAGCATAGATCGAGCAGCAGAGTAAACTTCCACATAAATCTCGAAGTTATTTACGCCGGATAATATAGACTGTGCTCCTGAATAAAGTTGTCAAATACATTAATTTGTGTTTTTTACTTCTACAAGAAATTTGATTCAAATGCTAATTACGCACCATTTGCTGAGTAGAGAATCATTCTAAGCCAGGAACCGTCTATACTAACTGATAACAGTAAGAATAGAACTGAAGTCTCTGTAAAAAGGCAGTCAATCCTAACAGAACTGTATTAACTTAATGATACATGTACATCAAGTTCCAGCACCTCACCAAGCACCCTTGCCTTGCATACTGAGATGGCAAACTGGTGTGTGTCAGTATTTTATATAAAACTGCGTAGGTTCATATCGTTTGATTCAACGTTTGTTTGGTTATTTTTTAAGGATCGTTGTAAAATTATATCTAAATCTTTGTTAAAATACGATTTTAATTTGTTCAATTCTTTCTATTTCATAATTTTGTCAAAGTCTACTTTTTAAAGTTTTAAATTTTACAGAAAAAATGAATATTCCATTTTGATTTGAAGAAAATCTTTTTGAACTGTCATGACATGGTGTTGCAAAGCTGATTACAGGTAACTATAACCAGTCTGGGAATTCATGGCAAGCCATAACTCTACAATGTTATGGTAACCCATAACCTTTCAATGTTTTGAGATACCAATACCTAATCCTCTTTCATTTTATTACGGTGACGTCTTCATTGTCGCTTTCGATATATTCCGGATCTCAAACCGTTACCTCACCGAAGTCGGTATTTTGTTTACATTGACATCCGGGTCACTGTGTAAAAATGGACGAACAACAACCTTCGACATCGCATTCAAGGGGTACGTAAATACGCCGACTGCGGCAATATTATATGTTACACATGAATGAACTTGCATGTAGTGTTATACAAATGATTAATTTACATTTTGCAATACTCAAATACGCAATTACGCTTTTATTTAAAGAAATTACGCTTTTCCAAACTCGTTCAAAAAACAAAATATATACGAAAGTTATGGTTAACCCTAACTTTTTTCATCTGAATGGTTACGGTTTACCAAAACAAAAGAAAGGTTACGGATATCCGTAACTTTAATAGGGAGCAGTTGTTTATTTCATTGAACAAGCTGAACGAATAATTGACAAAATGATTGATACCCATAACAGATAAAGGCAGTTCTTGCAATGAAAAAAAGGGGGGTTGCCAACATGTAAATAAAATGAAATACAGCTCATGTTATATATCCATGGTATCTTGAAGAAGAGTAAAATTTCAAAGATATACTGGAGAACAGAAAAAGTTCAGACTAATAGTATTTTATTAGTTTTTAATTTTATTACTGTTAATTTTAGAATAAAATAGCCCTAGATAGACATCTTCATATATATAGCCTGGCATATTGCTCTCTTAACACGGTCAGCCATTTATCGTCCCCTTCTGACAGACTATCATCGTTATAATTTGTTTCAAAACTTTAAAGAGGAGGGGATGTACATGCTTTAGGCAACGTGAATTGTTCTCTATTAAAGGAATGTGCAAGAAGTTTATATATGAATATAAGATTATTTTTCTTTCTTTCAGAAGCATGGCACAGCAAGAAAAAGATATAAAGACACTACAAGACATTCCAAGTGATTTTGAATAAGACAATTGATTGACTTTTTCAATGTATTCTTAAATAAATCAAATAATTGATGTAAAATGGTGTTTTGTTCTCATTTAAGCCAATTATCAATGATTATTGACTTAAAATTTACCCCTTTTAGAAGTGTAACGTTTTAGTTTAGAAAGAGAAGTTGTATTGAAAAATCTGAATTTGGGACACAAGTTTTAGTCAATGTAATTTCAACTTATAATGTGTATAATGTTTGCATAATGTCCAATGGCAAATATGGCATGCATGTTCAGGTTGACATATGCATGTGTATAAGATAGGTAATAAAAGTTGAGAGTTAAAAACTAAACATTATACCATTGTGGTAGGAATGTGGGCTTTCTTGCGCTGTCCACCTATATTTGTTGATTTTGTCCAACAAATATTTTCATTACTGTTTTTCCCAAAACTGCTGATCAAGATGAGTTTATATTTGATAAGCTGCTTGATAGTGATAAACTGTGATGTGTGAACATTTTTGTATCTGGCACCTGTTTCCTGTTTGCTTATACATTGCATTTCAAAATGTTGAATATTCTCAAATTTTTCATTACTTTTATTAGTAATGCTGCTGAACATAATGACTTAATATTTGGTAAGTGGCTTGACCATGATGAGTTGTGTCTGCTATTTTGGATTAGTAAAAATTGATATTTCTTGTTTTTAGATTCTTTGAATTGTGAATTTTCATATGCTTAGCAAAACAACTGATTTATTCTTGTTTGTATATAGAATGAATCACTGTGTATAAATTAAACAAATGATTTGTTACTAAAAAAAGCAGGAAACTCAATCAAAAGTACAGAAATTTTTATATTGATATGATCTAGATATCAATCAAAAACATCTAAAAACATTTTGAAAACATTTTTATGGCACAGTCTCACTTGAAAGAAAACAAGTCGATTTTTTTGTGATATTTTCATGACATTAGACACAACATTTTAATAACATTTTAAAGATGTTTTGTGTTTGCTGGGTTTATACTCCAATCAAATTTTATAGGTCTAAAATTGAGAAGGGAAATGGGGAATGTGTCAAAGAGACAACAACCCGACCAAATAAAAAACAACAGCAGAGGGTCACCAACAGGTCTTCAATGTAGCGAGAAATTCCCGCACCCGGAGGCGTCCTTCAGCTGCTCCCTAAACAAATATATACTAGTCCAGTGATAATGAACGCCATACTAACTTCCAAATTGTACACAAGAAACTAAAATTAAAATAATACAAGACTAACAAAGGCTAGAGGCTCCTGACTTGGGACAGGCGCAAAAATGCGGCGGGGTTAAACATGTTTGTGATATCTCAACCCTCCCCCTATACCTCTAACCAATGTAGAAAATTAAACGCATAACAATACGCACATTAAAATGCAGTTCAAGAGAAGTCTGAGTCTGATGTCAGAAGATGTAACCAAAGAAAATAAACAAAATGACAATAATACACAAATAACAACAGACTACTAGCAGTTAACTGACATGCCAGCTCCAGACTTCAATTAAACTGACTGAAAGATTATGATTTCATCATATGAACATCAGGCACAATCCTTCCCGTTAGGGGTTTAGTATCATACCATCAGAACATATATGAGAAGAACATAACCCGTGTCATGCCAACAACTGTTTTTTGAATAAATGTGTTTAGTTCCGATGCAAAGACCTTATCAGTGACTCAATATTAACGCCAAAATATGCAATCTTTAATGGCTTGACAACAGTATCGTAATTATATCCCTTCTTAATAAGTCTATTCAAAGGTTTTGTAAGTTTCTGAGGTGAATACTGACATCTTTGTGCTTTATAAAGAATATTTCCATAAAAAATTGGATGTGAAATACCTGAACGTATTAGAAGTCTGCATGTTGAGCTATATTTACGAATGATGCGCATAGGCGGATCCAGGGGGGGCCTGGGGGGCCCGCCCCCCCCTTTCGTGGGAAAAATTTGGTTGATTATATAGGGAATCATTGAAGCATGACTGGAGCGGGCCCCCTCTTAGGTCAGTCAGCGGGCCCCCCCCTTAGGAAAAGTTCTGGATCCGCCACTGTCTGATGTCTTTATACCGAGGATAAAATTCTAACATTTATATTTTCTCTAATAATTGTATTGTATTCTGATATGGATGACATGATCAGCATGGATCAGGAAGACACGAAATACAGCCTTTTGTTTATGGTATGGACTACCAAAACCTTTTTATGACCGAAGGTTATGGTAAACCCTAACTAGAAAGGTAATGGATGCCCATAACCTTATCAAGATAAATGAAAAATAATTTCTCCCACCCTCAAAATGCACAGTTATGGATATCCATAACTATGAAGGTTATGGGTTACCATAACATTGTAGAGTTATGGCTTGCCATGAATTCCCAGACTGATAACATACAGTAATTTTCCATTTCGACAGTGCGTGTATTCTCGGGTGTGTATAACGTATAGTTTTCTAGAGAACATATCCTGTCTACGTGTAATACAGATTGATGACATTATACAACATTTCTTTGGTTAAATGTGATAAGGTATCTGTGTCCATTCCCTATTTCAACACCACTAATTTTTCGAAGAAAAAAAATTAAAAAAAAATTTATATGAAATTAAGAAGAAAAGTAGCAAATATAAACTTCAGTAATTGCGCATTGAGTAAACATAATTCCAATATTGCATGAACAAATCCGTGAGAAAACGTATATATACATGTATGAATAAAGATGTGTTTTAAAAGACCTATTGGCATTATTTCACACTAGGACCTAAGATAACTAGAACTAAGCAATGGTTGATCCAGAAATTTTCATAAGTGGGGACTCATTGACTGCCTTAGAGTGTTCACGTCCAGTCATGCTTCCGCGATTCCCTATATAATCTACCATTTGTTTCCAAAGATTTAGGAGGGGGGCTGGTACACACATATATATATAAATATACCTCTGCGGCGGAGCCAGCCATTTGAAAAGGAGGGGGGTCTCATTACCCAGGACAAAAGGGGGAGGGGGTGGTTCCAACCATATGTCCCCATTCAAATGCATTGATCGTTCAAAAAAAGGGGAGGTTCCAACCCCCGAAACCCTCCCCCTGGATCCGCCACTGATACCTAGTATGCATATAATTAAGAACAGCTTTGAATATATGCATATAAAATAATGGTACGTTTAAAAACCGTTCAGGATCTCCTGGTTGCACACAGGACATTAAGTAACTTAGGACATATATATATAATAGTAAGAGTTCAGGGTATACATTCGATAACTAACATATTTTATAATTTTGTTATTTTTGTTTTGATAAAATCAGAGACATATAATACATGTATTGAGACATATATAATACATGTGTCTCTGAAAAAATCAAACCATCTTTAAAGAAGTTATTTCAGTTTGAATCGACTGTCTTTTGCATTAGAATTCCAAAACGTTAATGTTATTTACAAATGCCTAAACCTGCAAGAAAGAAACATTTATATTCGGTGATTTTTACACTAAACGTTTTCGTAATTTGTTTTAAAAAATATTAAAAAGTACATGTACATCGTTTTTTTCAAGATTTGTATAGTAACTGGTTTAATTAAGTCCCCTTGATGAAATTTAAATTGCGAGACGCTAATTAATAAACTATGATCTATCTATCGGCATGCGTCGTTATTTGGGATACGTCACGGATGACCGATGATCATATTCAATACGATATACCAATCATCATTTGAATTTGGTCAATTGATCTTTAATAATTAGGACTAATTGGTGATGGCAGAGAATAAGTCGCTGGTGATGGTTAAAAACACATAGAAGTAAACTTTGCAAAAAAAAAGAGGTTTCCTCGGAAAAAATTATGAAAATATATGAATATGCTAAATATTTTTTTTTCCGAAATAATAATTAAAGACGTTTAGAAATAACAAATTTTCACAGTTGGGAAATTTTCAATTCAAGTTATTTCATTTTGAAAACGTTGAGAAATATAGATCTTATTATATGTTAAATGTGGGCCGCTTGGAGATCAACTTGTGAAACCCTGCATAATTAGGGTTTGTCTACTTTCGTCTTTTTCAATTGCCAAACATTCTATAATCAAGGATTTGTACAATGCCTTGTTATAATGAATATTATCGCCAATATCACCATAATTAAATAAAGAACAGATACAATATTCGCCTAAAGAGTTTGCCATCTAACAATTCAAAATGAAATGTTGAGTCGAAACTGAGGTACCAAATCTATAAAAAGAATCACTATTTTAGTCGAAATTACACTGTATATATTCTGTTTTTCAAAACTCCTGAAATAATATAACATTATCTATAGAGAGCTTACATATGCAAATCTGTTTAGAAGTATGTGAGCGTAAATAAAATTTGTTTATTACCCCCCCCTTTTTCCTTCTATAAAATTTAATTGTAAACAATTTTCGTTCTTAATTTGTGTTTGCTCATTAACTGGGGTTCATGCTGTCAAAAAACAAAAATGTCTCCTTGTGTAAAAGTTATTGAAAAAAAAAAATTGAAGCTTCCAGAAGAATAACGGTACGTCTAAACACCGCTTGAAGGACCTCCTGATTGCACTCATGACATAGGAAGTGCACTCAGGACCCTTTATAGTCATCGCACACAGGATGGATGCATATATTCTTTATACGCTTCTTATTTTAGAGTTAAATTTGGTAGAATTTGAAATCGAACTTAGATAGATATGTTACATTTGTAATTCTTAGAAAATAATAAGGGCACGTGTCACTGATTACACAACTACTGAGCCATGAATTATCCAATCAACAAAATTAATTGGATTATCTTTATTGTTGTTTTATACATTGTGTTGTTAGTACAGTGTGACCATGCGGGAAGTAATATTGTGACGTCTAGAATGAATATCACGATGTTTTAAGATTTTCGTCTTTTATTAAGATTTCGTTCCATAAATTTTTAAGTTTTATTCTTAATTTTATTATCATGTCCTGGACCAGTAATTAATTCTTTGCACGAGTTTGAAAAGGGAAATAAATGTTCATACTTTAAAAGAATTTATATTAATTAAAGTTTTGTGTATGGAATCCGCGTTCTAAACGGTAAAAGCCGTACTTTTCAAACAATCAAACTCATATACATGTAGTTAGATGTTATTTCTCATTTTTATCGAACTTGTCCAGGAATTTTATTTTTGAGTTATACGAATATTTTAAGAAATCCGTTTTTATTAAGTTTTTTTTCTCTAATTAAAGTCGTTTTGTCCAGTTTCACAAGCCTGAAACGAATTTCAATGCGAAAATAAATTCTGAAAATGAACTTGTCTCCGTTTTCGTCTCCGTTTTTTAAAAATTATGATATTTTGGGTATAATTATTTCTAAAAAAATATGTAAGTTAGATTGTAGTAGCGAGAAATTATAAAAAAAAGAAGATGTGGTATGATTGCTAATGAGACAACTATCCACAAAAGACCAAAATGACACAAACATTAACAAAGAAAGACTATTTCGAAGACAGTTTATTGACACGAAATCCGTTCAAACCACGACTAAGTCTTCGTGCACAGATTTCCGTTAAGGTTAAACTGAATATTGTACATAATTGTCTTCTCTTGTATAATGGTTTGTTGAGAATAAAGATATACAAATGTAATAAAATTTGATATTCAGTCAACATTGTGTTTGTTTAAAAACTTGATTTAGATAGAGAGAAAGAAAAGAATCACACTGAAAAACAAAAATCGAACTTGTTACAGAAAAAAAAAACTATAAAATAATTTTCTTTATTCGTGAACTGCAAAACACAACAAATTAATTTACCCGTCATCATGAAAAATAAACTGAAAAAGCACATCGAATGAGATATATATTTTATTTTTTTCTATATGCAAATTCATGTTAAAGGTAAAACTGAACTAAACAATACAATTCCTAAAAAAACAATAAAGATAATCCAATCAATTTTGTTGATTGGATAATTCATGGCTCAGTAGTTGTGTAATCAGTGACACGTGCCCTCATTATTTTATAAGAATTAACATATCTATCTAAGTTCGATTCAGGCGCGGATCCAGAGGGGGGAGGGGGTTCCGGGGGGGTGGGGTGGAACCCCCCTTTTTTGGCCGATCAATGCATTTGAATGGGGACATGTAGTTGACCCCCCCCTTTTTAAATTGGCTGGATCCGCCCCTGCGATTTCAACTTCTACCAAAATTTAACTCTAAAATAAGAAGCGTATAACGAATATAAACATCCATCATGTGTGCAGATATGATTACGGTAATGGGTCCTGAGTGCACTTTGTATGTCCTGAGCGGTTGTTTAGACGTACCCGAAGAATAAATCATTTCCTGAACCTAAAATACATTTATCTGTAATTAAAGAAAATTCGCCTAAAACATTCTCTCATATAAAAATTCGCCTAAAACATTCTCTCATATATTTAAACAATTAATTGTAAAATAATTAATTCAACGTCGGACTTTCTGTCTGTTTACTAATACTTTTCTTGTTCAGTTTAGTTTATACCCATAATAGATGAACGGAAATATGTACTTTTTTTAGGAAAATTTACAACTAGATGAACGGAATTAAGTACTTTTTAGGAAAATTTACAACTCAAATTTTCAAAAACAAAATTCTACACTTTTTACCTGGATGTTTTTCTCTGTCTCGAAGCCGCAACCTTTGACCCCGTATCTAACGTAGCGACCAACACCTCACATGACGTATTCTCGATGTTGAGGTATTGACAATATACAATCACATTTATCAATATACAGCAAGTAACTAAGTAATTTGGTGTTGAATGCCAGTAGATCAGAATTTGTTAATTGAACTTTACCTGTTTAAGGGGCACTAGCTGCCAAATTCATGTTCTTCATCGATTTTAATAAAATTCACATTAAACGTGTATATAGTGTTGAATTGTTTATTAAAATGTTGCGCACAATCTTGGCTGATATGCATAAAACCATTATATTTCATGACACTGCATGAAAAAGAAATTGACTTATCGTATAATACCAGAACCAGAGACATATATATTGTATCTAATATCTCTGCCAGAACTAAAAAATAAACTACAGTAAGTCCACATACACATAAGAGGGTATGGATGTGAATTAACAGAATAGAGAACAAACAGTCTGGGAATTCATGGCAAGCCATAACTCTACAATGTTATGGTAACCCATAACCTTTCAATGTTTTGAGATACCAATACCTAATCCTCTTTCATTTTATTACGGTGACGTCTTCATTGTCGCTTTCGATATATTCCGGATCTCAAACCGTTACCTCACCGAAGTCGGTATTTTGTTTACATTGACATCCGGGTCACTGTGTAAAAATGGACGAACAACAACCTTCGACATCGCATTCAAGGGGTACGTAAATACGCCGACTGCGGCAATATTATATGTTACACATGAATGAACTTGCATGTAGTGTTATACAAATGATTAATTTACATTTTGCAATACTCAAATACGCAATTACGCTTTTATTTAAAGAAATTACGCTTTTCCAAACTCGTTCAAAAAACAAAATATATACGAAAGTTATGGTTAACCCTAACTTTTTTCATCTGAATGGTTACGGTTTACCAAAACAAAAGAAAGGTTACGGATATCCGTAACTTTAATAGGGAGCAGTTGTTTATTTCATTGAACAAGCTGAACGAATAATTGACAAAATGATTGATACCCATAACAGATAAAGGCAGTTCTTGCAATGAAAAAAAGGGGGGTTGCCAACATGTAAATAAAATGAAATACAGCTCATGTTATATATCCATGGTATCTTGAAGAAGAGTAAAATTTCAAAGATATACTGGAGAACAGAAAAAGTTCAGACTAATAGTATTTTATTAGTTTTTAATTTTATTACTGTTAATTTTAGAATAAAATAGCCCTAGATAGACATCTTCATATATATAGCCTGGCATATTGCTCTCTTAACACGGTCAGCCATTTATCGTCCCCTTCTGACAGACTATCATCGTTATAATTTGTTTCAAAACTTTAAAGAGGAGGGGATGTACATGCTTTAGGCAACGTGAATTGTTCTCTATTAAAGGAATGTGCAAGAAGTTTATATATGAATATAAGATTATTTTTCTTTCTTTCAGAAGCATGGCACAGCAAGAAAAAGATATAAAGACACTACAAGACATTCCAAGTGATTTTGAATAAGACAATTGATTGACTTTTTCAATGTATTCTTAAATAAATCAAATAATTGATGTAAAATGGTGTTTTGTTCTCATTTAAGCCAATTATCAATGATTATTGACTTAAAATTTACCCCTTTTAGAAGTGTAACGTTTTAGTTTAGAAAGAGAAGTTGTATTGAAAAATCTGAATTTGGGACACAAGTTTTAGTCAATGTAATTTCAACTTATAATGTGTATAATGTTTGCATAATGTCCAATGGCAAATATGGCATGCATGTTCAGGTTGACATATGCATGTGTATAAGATAGGTAATAAAAGTTGAGAGTTAAAAACTAAACATTATACCATTGTGGTAGGAATGTGGGCTTTCTTGCGCTGTCCACCTATATTTGTTGATTTTGTCCAACAAATATTTTCATTACTGTTTTTCCCAAAACTGCTGATCAAGATGAGTTTATATTTGATAAGCTGCTTGATAGTGATAAACTGTGATGTGTGAACATTTTTGTATCTGGCACCTGTTTCCTGTTTGCTTATACATTGCATTTCAAAATGTTGAATATTCTCAAATTTTTCATTACTTTTATTAGTAATGCTGCTGAACATAATGACTTAATATTTGGTAAGTGGCTTGACCATGATGAGTTGTGTCTGCTATTTTGGATTAGTAAAAATTGATATTTCTTGTTTTTAGATTCTTTGAATTGTGAATTTTCATATGCTTAGCAAAACAACTGATTTATTCTTGTTTGTATATAGAATGAATCACTGTGTATAAATTAAACAAATGATTTGTTACTAAAAAAAGCAGGAAACTCAATCAAAAGTACAGAAATTTTTATATTGATATGATCTAGATATCAATCAAAAACATCTAAAAACATTTTGAAAACATTTTTATGGCACAGTCTCACTTGAAAGAAAACAAGTCGATTTTTTTGTGATATTTTCATGACATTAGACACAACATTTTAATAACATTTTAAAGATGTTTTGTGTTTGCTGGGTTTATACTCCAATCAAATTTTATAGGTCTAAAATTGAGAAGGGAAATGGGGAATGTGTCAAAGAGACAACAACCCGACCAAATAAAAAACAACAGCAGAGGGTCACCAACAGGTCTTCAATGTAGCGAGAAATTCCCGCACCCGGAGGCGTCCTTCAGCTGCTCCCTAAACAAATATATACTAGTCCAGTGATAATGAACGCCATACTAACTTCCAAATTGTACACAAGAAACTAAAATTAAAATAATACAAGACTAACAAAGGCTAGAGGCTCCTGACTTGGGACAGGCGCAAAAATGCGGCGGGGTTAAACATGTTTGTGATATCTCAACCCTCCCCCTATACCTCTAACCAATGTAGAAAATTAAACGCATAACAATACGCACATTAAAATGCAGTTCAAGAGAAGTCTGAGTCTGATGTCAGAAGATGTAACCAAAGAAAATAAACAAAATGACAATAATACACAAATAACAACAGACTACTAGCAGTTAACTGACATGCCAGCTCCAGACTTCAATTAAACTGACTGAAAGATTATGATTTCATCATATGAACATCAGGCACAATCCTTCCCGTTAGGGGTTTAGTATCATACCATCAGAACATATATGAGAAGAACATAACCCGTGTCATGCCAACAACTGTTTTTTGAATAAATGTGTTTAGTTCCGATGCAAAGACCTTATCAGTGACTCAATATTAACGCCAAAATATGCAATCTTTAATGGCTTGACAACAGTATCGTAATTATATCCCTTCTTAATAAGTCTATTCAAAGGTTTTGTAAGTTTCTGAGGTGAATACTGACATCTTTGTGCTTTATAAAGAATATTTCCATAAAAAATTGGATGTGAAATACCTGAACGTATTAGAAGTCTGCATGTTGAGCTATATTTACGAATGATGCGCATAGGCGGATCCAGGGGGGGCCTGGGGGGCCCGCCCCCCCCTTTCGTGGGAAAAATTTGGTTGATTATATAGGGAATCATTGAAGCATGACTGGAGCGGGCCCCCTCTTAGGTCAGTCAGCGGGCCCCCCCCTTAGGAAAAGTTCTGGATCCGCCACTGTCTGATGTCTTTATACCGAGGATAAAATTCTAACATTTATATTTTCTCTAATAATTGTATTGTATTCTGATATGGATGACATGATCAGCATGGATCAGGAAGACACGAAATACAGCCTTTTGTTTATGGTATGGACTACCAAAACCTTTTTATGACCGAAGGTTATGGTAAACCCTAACTAGAAAGGTAATGGATGCCCATAACCTTATCAAGATAAATGAAAAATAATTTCTCCCACCCTCAAAATGCACAGTTATGGATATCCATAACTATGAAGGTTATGGGTTACCATAACATTGTAGAGTTATGGCTTGCCATGAATTCCCAGACTGACAAAGGACAAAGAAAAAAAAAAGGAATAAAGAATAGTGAAAGAAAGAGAATAATGGAAAAAAGTGTAAGTTATTAAAAATATAACTAAAAAATAAGACAGAAAAAAGACACCCCTCCGAGACGAGCCTTACATGCACTGTTATTACCCAAGGTTAATTTTACGGCGGCTCATTTTATTTTGGCTTATAAATAAACAAAATTGACAAGTTTCCTTCCCCTGCATTCTCGATCCCACATGTAAATAGCACGGTGATTTTCAAAAAGACATTGATACATCATTACAACACACACTTGCCGTCAGTATTTGAATATATTGATTAAGAAGGTATAGAAGATTAATGCACGCACACTATTATCCACCACTGGCCTAAATAGTTAGTCCGCAAACAACGAGGGTAATAAAAACCCAGCACTTTGAACACAGCCACCGGCATGGTGTGAATCTGAAAGCTTCCCACTATCCATTTCTACCCAAAGAAAACTTTTGCCTTTCATTTATCAAAAATGAAATATGTTGATATTAATGGTATATAAGAATTATTGGGGAATTCAAACCATTCCTATTGTAAGTGATAAAACTAAATTTATATCAGGGTGATTGAAATGAGGAAAAAAAAGGGGGGATCAGGAGTTCAGGGCCCCCTGTTTGGGAAAAGAATTGGTTGATTATATATGGAATCACTGAGTCATGGCAGGAGCAGGCCCCTCTTAGGCAGTCGGTGGGCCCCACTTATGAAAAATTCTGGATCCACCACTGTGGTCAGGGTGGTCTTCAGTTGTATTATCTTTTTAAAAAAAAATTACACCTGTATAGTGTATATTCTTTAGTGTAAATCAAGGGAAAATACTGTGAACTATCTGTGCATTGGGGCTTATTAAAAGGTATTTCGGGGGGGAAGAAAGAAGGGAGGGTGAGTCCATGGGAGGTAATCCCCACCCCTTTCAATTTGAGAATATGCTATTATCTTGTAAACGGTCCAGATCCCCATCCCTAAACCATATATATTCTTGAATGGGACGATAAAACAAATCAAATGAAATTAAAAAGAGGTCTTTGGGGGTTTCACCACTCTGTTCAATTTGAGAATGTGCTATTATCTTGTGAACGATCCAGATCCCCACCCCTAAACCATATATATTCTTGTCGGGGACAATAAAATTAATAATGAAATAAAATAAAAGTGAAGTCCCACCCCCTCTAGTTTGAAAACTTGTAAACGGTCAAGATCCCCACCCCTAAACCATATTTATATATTCTTGTATAGAACAATAAAACAAATAAAAGGAAATATAGGGAGAGTCCATGGGGTTCACCCCCACCCCCACATGTTTGAGAAACTTTTAAATGGTTGAGATCCCCTGTCATCCAGTGGTTAGGTGAAAAAATTTCAGGATCCCTGATCCCCACCGTCAAACCATATATATTCTTGTATGAGACAATAAAACAAATCAAATGAATATAGGATCATCCCCTTTGTCTTGGGTTGGGAACCCCCCTTTTTAAAATGGCTGGATCCGCCCCGGCATACCATCTAGCTAGCTATAAAGGCTTTAAAAATATGAAATCAAACAAGGAAATTAACAGTGTAGGCAACTGTTTTGAATTTAAAAAAAAGTCTTTTACATATATAACAATGTTAAATTTTTTGTGCATTTATTTTTGCTTATCGTATTTTCAATAATGGACAAAATTGCGTGATTGAATATTGTAATTTAAGAAAAATCAGCATACATGATATAAAATGGGAAGTGGAAACTGGGAATTTGACAAAGAGACAACAACCCAATCAAAGAGCAGACAACGGCAGAAGGTCACCTATGGGTCTTCAATGCAGTGAGAAAAATTCGGCACTGGTCTTCAGCTCATAAATATGTATCAGAAATGAAAACGAGATACAGCTTTCAGTTGTATTAATAAAAACCTCACACATGTCACAATAAGTTCTGAATATCAGAATATACAGTATTGCAAGATTCTCTCAAAATGTACACATAGAGCTGAAAAACTGTCAGTGACTGTAAAATTAATCATGCTAACATTAAAGTCCATGGAGTCCATCTTAATATGCATACTCTCGTACAAAGGAATATAAGTATGCAATAGACATCAAGTTTTCAAAAATAAGAGTATCTATGCCATTAATTTACGACAAGATCTTAATCAAGTAATAATTTCGGTTTGTTTAAATATTTCGGAGGTTAGTATGACCTCCTCTTTGGTGATGATGTTTTCGTTTTAAAGTTGGGAAAATTGTTTGTACATGTACCAACAAAAATAAAAACACAAAGTCAATCTAGAATTATGTTTTTATCATTTTTTTATGTTTAGGTTGTCAGCAAGATGAAAAGGACAAGTATGCAGTTCAAAATTCAAAATGTGGATAAGTTGAGGTTCTAGGTCTTACCTTTGCAGATTTTCATATTTTGCATGAATGAAATCAAAGGTTATATGATGGACAGCAGAGAAAGAAAAAAAAAACTTTTCAATTATCCTGCTCCTGGATAAATGTAAAACATCTTGTTTTTCGGTAAGTTTTATGCTCTGTTTTGATAGTGTTAGTGCATTCATCTTTCCAGTCTTTTCTCAATTGTAAGTTTTTGGTGAGTGTTCACCATGAATTTCAGTAAGTAACTTGTGGATTTAAATGTATATACTCAAAATTTAGTACTAATATTAATGGGATTTTAGCATGACATCCTGCCAAATGCTTGTTAATCATGTTTATGTTCCAGAACAAACAAGTATTTGGACTGTACGCTTGCCCAATTTTAAGAAGTTGGTCAAGTTTATTACAAACAAATGTACAGTACAGATCAACATAACTGAAATCTTTAATAGATTAATACAAAAAGTTTAATTGCAGTTAAAATAAAAACACAGGTTTGGTCGAGCTGGTACCAGACAGTACAAATATACTTAAATGGTCTGACTGTACACATATGGTGGGACTGTAAGTTCTGGACCGTAAAAGTAACATCCGAATACTGATATGGTCTGGAACATTTATACATGTCTTAAAATTAATATCAAACACATTGGTGTTTGATAGAACTATAATGTTTTGGGATATCAAAATCAAAAATATCCCATTTTTACTTTTAATAAAGAAGAAGATTATTGATGTATATTTAAATGTATATTAAAATGAGACAGCAAGCCAACAACACAAAAAAATAAGGATAAAACATACATATTTTTTTTGTATCAATGTTATAATTTCCAATATGTTCAAGGTATTTTTTCATTGAAATAAAACACAAATTGAAATCTGTCTGAACTTCAAAAGCTTAAAGAAATATTGTTTCTGTTGTCTGCATTTTGTATAATATATTGCAAATTCTTGTGAATAATGGAATGTTATTATAGTTGTCTAAAGTTTTAACATTGATCTTTATACTGTAAATTCATAAATTATTGCGTGCATTTATTATTGCGATTCTGTCATTTTAAACTTAAATGCGATTTTAAATTTTACGATTTTGAGAAAAATCCTGTTTAATCCATATAAAATATTTCATAATGCGAGTTTAAATTATTGCGTTTACAACTCCGTTGCATTTTTCGCAATAAAAAAAAACTTGCATTAATTCCGAATTTACAGTATATATATATATTATGTATATAACTTGGGAAAATACCCAAATGTTATAAAGAAGAATAAATTAATTGATTGTTATATGGTATTAGAATAGGAAGATATGGTATATTGCTAATTTGACAACCCTCCATCAGAGACCAAAGGATGTAGGCCGTTAGCAACTGATGACACTGGACAACCTTTAACAATCAGTAAAATCCATATCGCATAGCTATTTTTATTGAAAATCATATTATTGCTACATGTATGAAAACAATTTTGTATAATCCATTACTTTAGATTTTATTGGTTCTTTTTCAGAAGGATTGAAATTCACCACCTAGAATAAATGGAGAAAACATAGAAACAAGACCAGAATAAATTCAAAGACAAAAGTTGGATCAGTTATTATTTTCATCACTCAGTCAATGATTTGAAGTTCTTTTAAATTCAAAAAAATATTGAAACCACAATAATGTCAAAGTTCTGTGCTGAATGTCCAAAAAGTGGACTATACCATCAAACAATGCTGGATGATAAGAAACTATTAATGTTTTGTGTTGAGGGATATTGTGAAAAAAATAGATTTACTTAAATAGCTACTAGTATGTTAAGCCTAACAATAGAGTTTTTATTGATTTCAAATGGCAAATAATTGTGTTTCAAGAAAGTATTCTATAATTCATGAATAAACATATATTGATACTTACATTATCTGCTTTGTTGTTTAAAAGTTTAGTTTTGAACAGTTAAAGAACAATATGCTAAATTAACATTTCCCAAGAAAAAAAGATATTCAATTAAAAAGATTCATCTTATAATAATTTACTACCAAATAGAAAACATTGTAACATACACATTACTGTTTATTTATATCTATATATTTACAATTAGAATCCCATAGGATTTTAATTTGTCCCATGGGATATTAAAAATCCCATGGGATAATAAAAATCCCATGGGATTTTTTTTGTCCCATGGGACAACAAATATCCCATGGGACTACAATAATCCCATGGGACAAAAAAAAATCCCATGGGATTTAACCAAAATCCCATGGGATAATGGTAAATCCCATGGGATTTTGCCCTGTCCCATGGGATATTGAAAATCCCATGTTTTTATAATTCAAATTGCAAAATAAATATGAAAGTAACCGTAGAAAACCAATGAAATTATTGAATCCCATGTAATTCTGCACATTTTGGTTATATACATGATATTGTAGCTCTTGTTTGAGGCGGCGGCGGATTTGCAAATGAGTGTTTTGCAAATTAAAAGTGTCCAGTGTTCGGAGGACTTTTACCTTTGATCTGAGACTAGATAAGTTTTTAGACATTCATATCCAAAAGTTCTGCATTAGCCACAGCGGGCACATGTGAACCATTAACTGCTTTCATTTCTGATTTTTTTGATAGGGCTTTTGTTACTCAGTCTTCAGTTTTTATGTAGTCTTTATACACTTAATGTTTGCCTTTTTACTGTTTTTTGTCAAATTGTTGCCAGTTTGATATGTAAGTTTGATCATCCCTTTTGTATTTGCAGCAACCCTTTAAACGCGTTAAATTTGTTATTAATCTTGGTAAGACAAATCAAGGGCATTGACGTGGGAGATATGACATCTACTAGTATGTCATGATTATTCATGCAATCATTGTGTAAGCCTTTGCTATCAGTGTTGTTCGTTGAACGAGTTGAATATTTATCGATATTTTAATTCTAGGAGCTATTCTTTTTTATTACATTGACCCTGGACTTTTTAATGGAAATAAAGTCAAAGATGAAAGGAACTATTATATTCTTTTCTCAGTTGGAAAGCAGGTCACGGTTTGACCCCAAGTTTATCAGCAACAATAGAGTCACGTGACCGTGAAAATTCAGTAAAACTACGGATGAGACAAACCTCATTGTAACCCACTACTTTACCAAAAATACTTGGAAAAATAAATGAAATTCGATTTACAACATTGTTATTATAATATTAAGAAGTACTTTCCTGCTTTTCAGAGAAGAATTTAATGTAAAAATTATAAGACAAAATATGAGTAAAATTAAGAAATTTAAACATATTCATAATTTTTCTAAAGCTTTAAATAAGCTTTCAACCTTTGGCTGATGAAATTTACTTTACAATTTTTATAAAGGTTTATATATACTGGACCACTTCTTGTAGCATGTGTTTTAAACCACTTCTAATAATGTTTAATGCAATAAACCATCTTTTATACAATTTAAATAATCTTTCTGAAAATGAAAATAATAAATAATACTTATCATTAATATTTTATATTCTAAAAGTGGGACCAAGAGTCAGACAATAAGTTTCTTCAAAGATAAAAAGCATTTAACTCAATCCTTTGTTTCTTAGTTACAGTACTGCCTAGAAAATATCCTAATATTACAGAAAAGGGATAAGTTTACCAAAGATTTTGACAGAAATTTCTATCAGAAATAATACTTTAATTGAAAGTGACATAATTTTGAATTTTAAAATCATAATTATTATAATAAAGTTCAATTATTAGGAAAGCTAGCACAGCTAGTAGCACTTGCTTAATTTCTCAAGTGTATTTAATTTATGTTGAAAGTAAACTTTTTGAGAGAAAAATGGGGCTTTTAGCAGCTGCTTTACATATTTATAAACAAAGTATTGTATATTTTACCTGAATAATTGGATATTAGTCTCAGAAATGAAATGAAATTGGTGGGACAAATCTTGTGCATTTTACTTTAATAATGATAAATGATGATTAAATTTTACAAGAATTTGCCATTGGAATAAATTCAATTTTGTAAGAATAAATCTCAATGAATTAACTTCTTGTTTGGCTTGATAAGCTAGTTTTTGCTCTTATTACTGTAGCTTACTTAGTAAAGAGATAATAATATAACCAAGATTTTATTTTATAAAAGATAAATATAATTAACTGACCTTCATTTCCTGTTTTCATATGTTTTTTCCTACAGAATTTTCTTTGCAATGCATTTTCGATTGCTATTTTTTGGTGCTTTTAATGTCCATCCATACAGTAGCACTACAAACCATTAAAAGTCTGAAATGGCCTATATCTGTACTCGACTGTACTGATTTTTACTCGACCAGTCTGAATTCGTCTGAGATTTACTTGATAATACTCGACTGTAGTCTGAACCATACTTAACAGTCTGAATGTGTACTTGACCAGTACTTAACCGTTTTATACGAGTCTGAACTGTACTCGACCTAGTCTGAACCGTACTCGACCTAGTCTGAACCATACTCGACCAAGTCTTAACCAAACTAGACCTATTCTTTGTATCTATCAACTGAATTTTATCAATTTAGGATTTTTTCTAATAAAAATGAAATTTGAACAACTTGAAATTAAAAATGTATTCAATATAGTATAGAAATTAAAATTTCACAATAATCAATCATAGTATAACTTCAACTCAATATTAATCAACACTTACATAATTATATATATCAACTTTTAAAATATAAATAAAACAAGCTGATCAAATAATCTAACAAAATGAATTGTGGCTAATATTTTCAATATATTTCAAAATTTACTTTATGAATATTTGGGAAGTATTTTATGGTAACTGGACTATTTTCACCATTAACTTAAGCCTAGTAGATTTATGGTGTCAGTTGAGTTCAGGTAATAATGCAGTGAATGTTATTTTTATTAAGATATATATAAAATAGTATATAAAACAACTTAATAATTTTTTTAAAACATGAGAGCTTAATTGTTTTGTTTTATTAAACCAAGAATTTAATATAATCATTATAATAGAATTTTCATAGCAATCCATGACAACCTTTTTAAAACAGGAAATGTATTCCAAAGTAACAGTAACTAAAAAACAAATCAATTAATTTAAGTATTTTTTTGTCAAATTAACATGACATACATAAAGCACTTTAATATGTTCTTATTACCTCAGTACATGTGTGTTTTACAGGTAAAAAGAAAGCCCGATTTCCTTAAATTCGTGTATTACTTATCTAGTACATACATGTTTATTCGAAAGGCCTTGTTATTTAATCTAAACAGGATGTTGCAATTTTGAATCAATGTTATTTAGAATTTAATACCTCTGACCAGGTGTGATCTTATTTATGAGTTTGCCCCCAAGCAGAGGTTATACTTTATATTTCACCACTACATGCACTGATCAGAAAAACACTTTTATTTATTTATTTAATTTTATCCCTTTTTGATATAAGTTATATATAATTTATTTTTTTATCCTAAATATAATCAGAGATATATTTCTTTTATAAGGTTAAAATCTTTAATAAATTTTAATGGCTGTTGTTATATATGTCAGTTAAAAAGAAATTTATTTTAACAGTTAAAAAAGTAGAGGTTTTTTGGTCTAGTATGGTTCAGACTGGTCGAGTATTGTTCAGACCTTTGGTTAAGTATTGTTTAGACTGGAAAAATAGGTCGAGTACATGTCGAGAATGGGTTAAGACTGTTTCAGACTGGTCGAGTAATAGTTCAGACTATTTTGAAAGGCAAAGATAAGGGTCAAGTACTATTCAGTACAGTCAAGTATGGTTCAGACTGGGGTCGAGTAATGTCAAGTAAAAGTCAGACCAATTCAGACTGGTCGAGTAAAAATCAGTACAGTCGAGTACAGATATAGGCCATTTCAGACTTTAATGGTTTGTAGTGTAGGCTATCAATACTTTGTCAGATCTGTCAGAATTTTCCAAGACGTTTAGTTTCAAACGCAATGATCTTTGTTTGTTGTTTCACTTTTCCAATGTGTAAATTTTTACTATGTACATGACCCTGACACATATTTTGTTTTAAACGTTACATGACGTATGTTGAAAAAATAAAACAATGTCACCGTCAATTTGTGTAGGGGATCAAAAGGGGTTTTTGTTACTTTAAAATACAGGTATCGTATGGAATTGTGAAAATCCACAACTTTTAATCAAAATTTCATTCATGTCTTTCATAAAATCAGTATTTTAGAGCACTTTAAAACAGATATAATTAAAAGAAGCTAAATTTCACTGTTTTGAAGTAGAAACGCAGCTAAAACCAGATACAAATTGACATGGCTGGTATAGTCACTAAAATTGATATTTAAATTTAAAGTAAAAAATGATGGCTTCAAAAATGTGTAGAAATTTTAAATAGGTTTCCCGGTTTCATTTAAGATTATAACCGCTCTTTTCTGTATTTGGATACGCAAACGTCAAATTAGGAAAAATCGATTTTTTTTGGCGAACAAATAAGATGGCTAATTTTTCTAGAACGGACAGGATAAAGGAATAGGAATAACAAGCTATTGTTTGTAATGTACGTATGTCGTAAAGAAATTATATTGGTCACATTAAGTGCAGTATTGCGGAGCATGTATGGAACGGATATGAACTCTGCGCCGGAGATTGTCGAAGGACTTGCTTTCCAACTGTTCTGCACAATCTCAATTGTATTGATGCAACGTCGTCGACGACATCTTGACATCATCCATTGTTGTAGGGCTAAACAGGAGTGACATAATCAGGTTTATTTCACATATGAAATTATCTGTTTGGATTTTACTGAGAAATCACGGTAATTCAATGCAACCAATGTAAACGGATCTGTTATTTCTTTTTCTTTTCATTATAACATTGCGTTAGGCAGCAACCATTTGAATTAATGGGGGGCGGGGGGCTATGGATTGTCGAAAACAATTTTTTCTTTCAATTTTAGCATTACATATAGTGGCAACTGAGGGGGAAACAAACAATTTTTTTTCTCAGAATCAAAAACAAATTATTTTTTTCTCCAAAAACTGGAAACAAACTTTTTTTTCCCCAAAAAATCCATGGCCCCCCACAGAAAATCAAATGGTTGCCGCTTAATCTCTTTCTTGGTAATAAACCCGTAAAACAAAATTTGACAGTTCATTCAACAAGATAAACGATACGGCACTGAATATTCATATAATGAGACTCACTTCGGAGAGCTTTTCTACCCAAACAGACCTAGCAGGATGGAACCAGTTTGTTTGACAGTTACAATCAATAGATAAAAATCAAACATACTGATATTTCTTTATTATACAAGATTCAGTTCAAAAGATATACCATGGTATTCCCACAAAAATTGGCGAAGTTACGACTGATTTGGTTAATCGATTCCCTGTGAGTGATATGAGCAAGATGTGTAGCATTTGAAAGCAATGCTAGAACCGTCGACTACAAAATAAAATTATAGTATTAATACTAGTGATAAGTCTATGGAATAAAAGTGTGTAAATTTACTAATAGCCTTATTAAAAGTAGATGGTACATTTTATAAAAGTTGATAACATCTATCATAAAGCTTAATTTAAAGAAATATTAGGCTTTCAATAATTTGACCTTTTCCGTTCCTGGTGAAGGTAAATCCGGAAAAGCGTTTCATACGCGTGCGATTTATAGGTGTTGGTTTCATTTTTATGTATATCAATTTAAAAAAAACAAAAATATATATTATACTATATACAAATATCAAAATGGAATAAAGCTCTGAAACGAAAAATTAAAAAATCTGCTTTCATATGATTGGAATGATTTTTTTTTAAATTTGACTTGCATCTATATAATGCAATGTATGAGGTTAACGGTATTTCCATATTGTTTTTAAATGCACAATACTCAATCGGAACATCACAAGGTATATATTCTTGTTTTCGAAAATACAATCTCTTTTGCGTTAAATGTGGTTCTTATCACCAGCATGTTGATATTATTGTATAAACCCTCTCTGTAATAAACGGGTTCAATCGATTTTGTAGTCCAGAACAACACTGTTTATGTCACTAAACCTTTATCGTTCTAGGTTTGATTTTTAGGAACATCCGATGGTTGAATATCCTTAGGTGTCAGTATAAAACTATGCCCCAAACTAGTGGCGAGGTCGGTCATTGTTTGAATCCAATAACAATGTGCAACACTGGAGAAGCATCTATCAAGGTTATCTGAGTTTCGTTAAACTTTAGATTCATTTGGTTCTTCATTTCTGAGGTAAACAATTAACCATAGGCACCAATGTGTAGTTTTACCAATCGGCTTGTCATATTAGTCATTTATATAAAGGCAACACTAGTATACGGCTGTTTGAAAGTGATAAATCGATTGAGAGAAAATAAATCCGGATTTTATATCAAGTACCTCGTAAGGAATGTCACCGATCAAATGTAAGATGGATGACTCGTGTTACATTTTTTTAATATAGCATTCTATGTGAAATAATAAACACGAGTGTCATAATATCTACGTTTAGCTCCAAAATGACAACAAATCAATCAGTATGTTGGCACTAACATAAGTAGTTTCCATTTTGATTTTCATAGTTGATCGCAGATAGTTATCTAATTTCGTATTTAGGAGTTTATCTTTATTATTATCAGTAAGAATGTACATTGCTGTTTTTAACCAGTTTAGAGAACTTTGTCATTTGATAAAAGGACTTTTCCGAGTTTTCCTTGGAGTTTGTTATTTTTGTTAGTTTACCTTTTCCTCTACGACCAACGAAAATATAATTAGTACACCGGAACGAGGGACTAACTGGAAACAGGGAAACCAGTATACCTGATGATCAAGAGTCGAAATATTCATTTAATTATCGTTCTTTATGTTCTTCAAATCTCCGTTATCCTTAATGTCATTACAGGCAGAACGTTTGCTTCAATTATACCTTATTGTATACTAGTAAGAACGCTTGGTTTCGCTATATAACATCCAGTTAAATATGGTTACGTAATCGATACCTATCCACAAGGTCAACACGTCCTGCTGCTTATTACTCAATAGTGGTCATCGGCTTCAATGTTAACCAATGACGACTATATGAAATAGTCAAACAAGACAATTTAAAAAGAAGGCTACACATTACGCAAAAACTTTATGCAAACTTTTATGAGAGAACAATCCGGTACTCTGAAGACTGTTAGGTTTGGAGTGTGTGTGTAACAAAACTAAATGGACAGACAAGAACAGATCAACTTGTCTATGGTCAACATTTCATGGTAAAGCCCTAGTTTAAGTTTCAGTTGCAATATTCATAAAAAACTGAAGATAAGAATACCAGACCCAGACAGTATATATAATTTTCATGTAAAATATTTATAAAGACTGATTTTTTTATATAATAACAATTGATTACATTTAAACTGATCAACTTGATCAACATATATGTAATGGTTTTAGACTGATATTTAGATTTGAAACAATATTTGCATACTAAGGTCACCTAACATCTGTCTGAAAGTGTAATATAAATCGTCGTAAAACGAATCATACTCAAGGTTTTTTTTTTTTTTTTAGTTTTCCACTGTAAATTTACCTTATAATATTCTTGTTTATGGATTTATACCAATAAATTATACCTCTACTGATATCAAGCCTCCGGGGGTATGTATTAATGAATGCTCCGACTCCGTCATGTTATAAGCGTAGCACTGTCTCTTTCGGTGTACTGTAAATTTAACTCCAAACATTCTCTGAAACAAATATAGAATTATTATATTTAAATGTACCTGTGTACGTTGTTTGATTTAACGCCATTTTATCCTAGGTAAGCGTTGTCTAACTTACACTCTTCCTACATCTTTTTTATTACTACATCCAGCGTGTATGTTATATAAACACCTTTGTTTTAATATTGTATTTATATTGTGTCATAGATCAAACTTATTCATTCAGTGTATGTTTACTTGTTTTTTTGTATAAATGTCTTTTTGTAAGAGTAAAGCCATTTCAATTGATATTTTAGTGTGTATTTTTATGTTGTAATGTTACACCACTGTCTCAGATTAAGGAGCAGATTGTCGCCTGTTAAAATGATTAGACTCGCTGCTTTTTTATGCACCTTATCTAAGTCAGGCATCTATAGTATAGGGGTTGTTGTTTGTTGTTTGTTGATGTGGTCCCAAGTTTTTCTTGCTTCTCGTTTTTTTACCGTTGGTTTTCCTGTTTGAATGGTTTTACACTAGTCATTTTGGGGTCCTTTATAGCTTGCTTTACATGTATACATATGTATGTGTATTACGCCGCTGCTCTGGTGTTACGTAAAAGTGTGAGCTATTGTGCACAGTAATAATGTGCATTGGTAAGTAAGGACTAATCAAGTATGATCAATTCTTCTCCAATAGTTCTCCCAATGACAAATTTTCGATTGCTGTTGAATGATAAATTAAGAGAAATTTTCCAATAATTTTTGTCTGGCATTGTTTTGAATGTGACACCTGTAATATAACAGAGTTGAAAAATCCACAATTTTTATATTTCCCCCCTTCTATTTAGCTACATTGTTCCCATTTTACCATCATTACAACTTCTACTTACAGAATCAGGCTCATATTTAAATGATAGATCTGTGTGTTCTGGGTGATCTGACAAGCATGTTTTGAAACCATATCCAACCTTTAATACAGAAATATTAATGGTTTACATGTTTGAAATTCATAAACAATAAGTGTGATATAATTCATTTAAACTTTGGAACAGACATCAGTAGCTTGTTGTTCAGTGTTTGTCATTTGTTGGTGTGGTTCAAATAAAAGGTGTTTCTCGTTTCTCGTTTTTTATATAGATTATACCGTTGATTTTCCAGTTAGAATAGTTTTACAGTAATCATTTTGAGGCCCTTTATAGCTTGCTATTCGATGTGAGCCTTACTTTGACATATAACTGTTTACTTTTCATACATTGAGACTTGGATGGAGAGCTGTCTCCTGGGCACTCATACCACATCTTCTTATTTATTTCATTTGATATTTTGTATGAGAATACACCTTTTGTTGGTGTCCAATTTTCTTCAACTTCGTTCTTTATATGACATTTTTTTTTATAAGGACATCTCTGATAAAAAAGAGCGTCAGGCGTAAACAACTACATGTATAAGCCTAGGATCATCGATGAGTTATTTTTACATGTGATAATTTGTATCTTAAAAATTAGGTTCCACGGGTATTTTAAATAGGAAGTGTTTTTATTTTACCGAATAATTGGTATACACTATTTATGACATTTATTTGATTCATTTATTAGCTACAGGCGACGGACTAAACGCAAAAAGAACACTCTTTCTATATGGGTTATGGCTGCAGGTCGTTGACTTAAAATGCAATTAAAAAACTAAATCGGTCAATGAAACTTATACTTCATCGACCATCAAGGATCTATTAAATATTGCGTGGCATCCCTTGAATCTCCTTCACAAATGAGCTATCGTCTCCGCAGATTAGCCTCATGGACTCCTCTTGCAGACTTGTTCCTTTATTTATATCAGGTAGACTTATTGCTAGAGCTTCTTTGGAAGAATAAAAGAAGAAGAGATTTCATGTTCCGTTATATAGATGATGGCCTCCTGTTAATTAGTTTACAGTCAAGTGACTATGCCTATTTTTTGGACTTACATCTATAAACTGACAATAAGTGGCGGCTGAAAATGAAACTTTATGACAAAAAATTTGATTTATTTTCATAATTCTGAACTATTCACAGTTATGTATAAACATTTGAGCAGCGCCTCCATATGTGTTATACATATCTTCAAGTTGGTACTCTTTTTAGAGCTTGCGTTTCATTAATGAACTGAACTAAACAACTCTTAAAAGACCAAATAAAAAAATAAACCGTTATGATCAGTCTTTCAGTCAATTTTCAGTCCTGTCCATTGTGGGAAAATCAGACAATTTGTTTGTAGTTATTTATGACATGTTCAGTCTGTGTTTTGACTGTTCAGTGGTTGTTATTTACCAGTAGAAAATCACACCGTGTAATAATTTCGAACTATCAGCAAGAAAATGTCGGTAAAAACTTAAACTCCTTTAAAAGACTTAACGTTCTCAGATGATGTTAAAATCAAATTGATCGGTTAGCCCTTACATTAATTGCCCTGCTTTTGCTATCATGATTTCCATGATAGAATGTTGATGCTTAAAAGGAATCATTAAATAAAAGGTTTTCAAGTGGTAATGTTGAAGTAATCTCTTAAGCGACATGGGTCATTTTTTAGTAGCAATAAACAAAAAAAACTATGTCAATTGGACATGCTTTGATACTATATCTGCCCTTGAATTTTTACTAGATAACATTTTTGTTCGCTTTGGAGATTCCGTGTATATCGTCAGGTTATTGGAATTCCAATGGGGACTAACTGTGCACCACTTGTTGCGGACCTGTTTTTGTATTGCTATGAGTTACAATTTATGACATAAATCAGCAAAGACCCATCGAAACAACATCTGATACACAAATTTAATAATACTTTTAGATATTTGGATGATATTTTGGCTCTCAATAATGACGACTTCAGTATGTATACTAAAGAAATTTATCCTGTTGAACTTACTTTAAATAAATCTAATACTAACAATGACCACTGCCCTTTCCTCGATCTTGATATATATATCATTAACGGAAAACTTAATACTGAAATTTATGATAAAAGAGATGATTTCTCATTTCCTATCGTTAATTATCCATTTTTAAATCGTGACGTTCCCTTGTCACCATCTTACGGTGTTTATATATCTCAACTTGTACGATTCGCTCGTGTTAACAATGTTTTAGATTTTAACGAGAGAAATTTATGTATAACTGAAAAATTATTACACCAGGGTTTTCGATATCACAAAGTAGTCAAAACATTTACTAAATTTTAAAATCGGTTTAAGGACAGCATTATGAAATATAGCTCAACATGCAGACTGCTTATACGATCAGGTATTCCACATTCAATATTTTATGGAAATATTCTTTATAAAGCACAAACATGTCAGTATTCACCTCAGAAGCTAACAAAACCTTTAAATAGACTTATTAAGAAGGGATATAGTTACGATACTGTTGTCAGGTCATTAAAGATTGCATATTTTGGAGTTAATATTGATTCACTTATAGGGTCTTTGCATCGGAACTAAACACATTTATTATTAATAAACCAGTTGTTGGCATGACACGGTTATGTTCTTCTTCATATATATGTTATGATGGTATGATACTAAACCCCTCACAGAGAGGATTGTGCCTGATATTCATATGATGTAGACATAATTTTTCAATCAGTTTAATTGAAGTCTGGAGCTGGCATGTCAGTTAACTGCTAGTAGTCTGATGTTATTTATGTATTATTGTCATTTTGTTTATTTTCTTTGGTTACATCTTCTAACATCAGACTCGGACTTCTCTTGAACTGAATTTTAATGTGCGTATTGTTATGCGTTTACTTTTCTGCATTGGCTAGAGGTATACGGGGAGGGTTGAGATCTCACAAACATGCTTAACCCCGCCGCATTTATGCGCCTGTCCCAAGTCAGGAGCCTCTGGCCTTTGTTAGTCTTGTATTATTTTAACTTTTAGTTTCTTGTGTACAATTTGGAGTTAAGTATGGCGTTCATTATCACTGAACTAGTATATATTTAATTAGGGGCCAGCTGAAGGACGCCTCCGGGTGCGGGAATTTCTCGTTGCATTGAAGACCTGTTGGTGACCTTCTGCTGTTGTCTGCTCTATGGTCGGGTTGTTGTCTCTTTGGCACATTCCCTATTTCCATTCTCAATTTTATGATGTGTTGGTTGACCTTTATGAAATATTTTTTTCAAAAATGTTGCATTATCGTAACTTGAATCCATTCTTTCCATTCTCAAATGTGACTTATTGCCAATTCTTTTCTTGTCTAAGAACCGAAATCGTAGAAACTGAGGTCATCTCCAGTTTTTGTTTGAGTTTGTGTTGCTAAGCCGTTAGTTTTCTGTGTTGTGATTTGTGAGCAGTTTTTTTTTTATCTTTGTTTTGTCTCTGTTTTTGCCCTGGCGTTGTCAGTTTTTTCTTTGAATATCTCTTTCGTATCCTTTGTCTCTTTTTGAATGATAGATTTAATTTTTTTCCGGGCGTGACCGTAATTGTAATTTAGAATTAACTTATCATACATATTTTATGCAAAAAGCTTCCCCTTTAAAATTGACAGCCATTTTTCACATATGAAAGTAAAATTACAAAAATTTTGAACTCCAAGGAAAAAACAAAACAGAAAGTCCCTAATCGACAGGCAAGATCAAAATCTCAGACACATCAAACGAATGGATAAAAATTGTCATATTGCTGACTTGGTACAGCAATTTTCTTATGTAGAAAATGGTAGATTGCACCTGGTTTTATAGCTAGATAGACCTATCACTTATATTACAGTCGCATCAAATTCAACTATATTGACAACGATGTGTAAACAAAACAAACAGGCATAAAAGGGAAAAATAAAAAAAATAGGGGTAAATCAGTTAACATTGTGTTATAATCTTAATCACTATAAAACAATTAAATATGTAATTATAAAAAGGCATGTATCAAATTAACCACTGTTAAGTCTATAAAGACAATACATAATTTAAACTGTAAAAAAGGAGAGTTGCAACAGTAACTGTAGTAGCTAAATGAAACATAACAGTTTTGGTAGTCAACTATATTCCCCATTCACAATTATCTATAGAAAAAAGGCTTCTATGCTTACCAATATAACTGTTAAGGACCAAAGAAAATATTCAAACTTCATTGTCAACTGAATGTTTATTTATGTATATCAAACGTTGTAGACTTGTGACCGTATTAAATACTGATAAGAAAGCTAACAAGATAAGTAAGAACCAAGTTCAGGTCAAGATCATCACGTTAAGTACAAATTTCAACAGAAAGAATTGAATTGAAGTCAACTAAAACTGCTATTTATTTTGAAGTTGTCTTTTGTTCTCACAGTCGCCCATCTAACTATCTGAGAAAAATAGATAATTTAAAGAAGTGCAAGGTTTTTATAATGCAACAATTACAAGCCAACTTTTTTTTTACAATCGGATTCATATTGTCTTAAAAAGTAAAATAACAAAATATGCAAAATCCAAGAATAAAAAATGGAAAGTCCCTTATCAAATGGCAAAAATCGAAAGCTGAAAGAATAAAACAATTGGAAAAGACTGTAAAATTCTCGACGTCATGTTGTAACAGATTTTTCCTTATGTAGAAAATGGTGGTTTGAATAATTGTTAACTGTGAATATAAGTGACTTTTACACGCAATGTATTCCAAACTGTTAACTCGCTAGAAATGCAGTAATATTTTAATAAGCTAAGTAGTCTATGAAATGGTTTAGGACTAGAATGTTGCAGTTGATTTCTCAACATCCCGTTTGTACAAATAAAACAACACTGATATAATTACAAATAATATAGAATGGTTCGGATAAATTCAAGACGTGTACGACTATATAGATATATGTTAGGCATTGTAGGAGAAATCTAACAGGTCAATAACAAAGATGAATTAAAAATTGTTATTTGCTTAATCTTAACATCACCAGGTATATATTTTAATACCATCGAGGTTGTAATCAAAGGCTCAGTAGGAAATATTTCTTCCTTTTACCAAAAATGAAAATTTCATCGAGGTTGTAGTTCGACTACCTGCAGTATCTGATCACATATAAATATGGCGTTCTTGATACACTATCGAATCATATTTACATTTTAAACTATTCCGCTTGTGACCTTAGATCTTAGTGAGTCAAAACTTTCAATTTCGTCTTAATGGACATAGTTGCAATGTTTCAAAGAACACAGCTCTCAGTTTGCCAAGAAATTAGACAGTCGGACCATAACTTCGATGACTGCAACTGCATGAGAACTTTGACTGAACATAACATTCACTAGAATAAAGTCATCATAGGTATCAGGATTAAATTTTGTATGTACGCCAGACGGGCGTTTTGTCTACAAAAGACTCACCAGTGACTCTCGAATCCAAAAATGTTAAAAAGGTCAAATTAAGTACGAAGATGAAGAGCAATGAGGACCAAAATTCCTAAACGTTTTGCCAAATACACCTAAGGTAATGATATTCTTTATGAGGATCGGGAAGATTAATTTGCGTCACTTAAAATAATATTGAATTACCAGAAAGAGAAAAGCTGTTTTTTCTATTCGTAAAATGTAAAAATAGAGGTTGTTGGACGTATTAGTACACGAACACTAGTATAAGACAAGCTCCACTGTGGCACTTGCTAATTAAAAATCAGATTTACCAGGTATATTCATTCTTTTTTTGGATTGGTAGATTTAGAATGACAACGTGGTATTTTGAGAAAGAAAAGGAAAACTTTCAAATGAAAACCTCGGAGTTAATTTAGGTAAACATGGTAAAAGCGTGCTTAATTTTTGGAAAATTGTATACGTCATTTTTACATGCCGACAAGAAATGAAAACGTTTACAGAAACTACAACCAAGTAAAATCACAAAAACACTGAACCCCAAGGACAATTCAAAAAAGGAAAGTCCTTAATCAAATGGCAAAATCAAAATCTCAAACACATCAGGCTTGGTAAACTAAACTGATTCAGAGTACTTTCATTATGATATAGAACTAATGATACATTTGATTCGCAGTTTTTTTTAATAAAAATATTACCATTGCATGTAGACGTTTATGTAACATCGCTTCACATGTACCTCCATTAAAAATAAGTACTGGGTGTTTAAGACATCGGCTACCCACCACAGTCTCATTTGGTCGGATATGAATAAATGAGCAAAAACTATTTATTATATATACGGTCTTATCCTTTTAGGCTGGAAAGTAATCTGATATGTCGCCCTTTTCCCAGATAATTTGTGTAAGATACAACTGAGATAACAAACTCGCTTCTAAATAAAAGCCATCTAAAACGAGGTTCTTGAAATAAATAAGTAAAAGAAATTTTCAAACCAATGCATGTTACTACTGAAATAACGAGGTCCAATTTTGTGAGCCAGCATGACGTAAAAAAAATTATACAAGGAATTCAACTTCATTTCTGTACTTCTTTAAAGGAAGAGACCACTTTCATTGAGCTGCAACTCCTCTAAAACAATACGAAGTCAAAATTATTTGTGATATGGCGTATTTATATAAATGTAGTGTTAGTACTTCCTAAATTATCTTTGAAACAATCTTTATTCCAAAGAAAACGCAAATTTTTTAAGAAAATATCCCAATTCAGAAACCGTTAGCGATCCGTGTTTAAACGTATTGTGCATGTTCAGTCGACGTTCTGCAGCGATATGTAAAAACTCTTTGTTTTAGCACTTGCCCAATATTGTACCGCAACTTCGCGGGAATCTTGTAGTATAACTAAAATTGATCAATATCGTTGATTAAAAATTGCACCACTCCATGCCCATTTGTGATCTACATAATTGATATTACCCATAATAAACCAGTTCCGGGTCGAATTCCATAACGAAAACAATACCACAAATTTAGCAAAAAATTTAGTTGATGAGATCTTTTCTTTATCTCTCTTGCCCAATTTCAGTTTTATTTTGGTTTCAGAGTTTCTGGTTAACGTAAATCCAACTTTGGACGCCCAAAATTCATAAATTGTTATTTCTATGCATCAGTATTGTAGACAAAAAGAAAATGATCTGATCGGGTTGGAAATGACAAACTTCACAGCCACTTATTTTAATTCGATGTTCTTTATCTTCACCAAATATTAAAACAAGGAAACGAATTTCGTCTCTCTGGAAACTGTTGCGGATAGATAGTTTTACTCATTTATTTCCTTCTTTAGATAAATAAAATAAAATAAAATAACTGATCATCGCAATTATGTTTTATTCGACTTCAAGTACTGTTTCGTCGACATGTTTTGCATATTGTTTTATATACATTTTAAGATTTTAAAGTGTAGATTGCCTACGTACAGACATGTAGTACACATATAAACAACTTGTACGTGTAATTGTAGTTCAATTTTAAAATTCAGTATGATACTTAATTCATGCTAATACAAACAATCTAGATCGAACTTGATGTTTCCTTCCTGCTTTTTAAATACATCTTTAGTCTGTAGTAGGTGGGAGTAAAATATGACGATTATCAGATAATCTTTTTGTATAAGTATTGGTCAGTCTGTTTAAACTCCGCCCACTGTAGCATATCATGGATCATTTTTTTTAAACATTTTTTTGTAAAGTACAAATGTTTAATGTGCAGTTTTGACACTTTATTCTTATTAATATATTAACATGATATCCGTACTTAAAAAAGTTAATTTTCATATTAATTATCAACCAAAGATGCATATAACAAGCAGCCTATTAGTAACAGAGTATCAAGTAAAATTGTTAAATAAAGATAGTAACAATCAATTGAAATAGTTATGTAGTGATTTTGTCAAATGAAAATTTGCAGAAATGGATGTTTTGACAAAAACAGTGATCTTAAAACAAAGCTGAAATGATCTGATTACATACATGTAAATGTTTATTCTTACACACACAATTGTTTATAAATATTTCAAATCAATGTCATGAATGAAAATTATCTGAAATATTTGTTTTCTGAAAATTAAAATTAGGGTATTCAAATTATTGACTAATTGACTTGATAAAATATAAACTTCACTGGGCTTGAGCAAAACGATAAGTGGTTGGATATTTATTTTTTTGTAAAATGTTTCTAAATATTTAGTAATAATCAAAAGTATCCAATTTTCCAAACAAAATCACATGCATTTAAACAATAACTTTATTTTGCTAAAGTGAAAAAGAATAATCGGTATTTGTCATTGATTCTACCTTTAAAAGAGTATTCTTACAAAAAGTGAAATTATTTCTATGTACGAAAGAAAACTCATCATTAATTCATTACTTATTTCTATAAAATCTAGACTTTAACAAACTGTTTCATTTACAAAAAATACAAAAAACATATCGAACTACATCATGTATATAAAACAAATAGTTTTTCTTGAATTATAAATTTATATTTTTTGGGATGAGGTCTATAAACACACCCCTCGAATTGCTTTTATAATATCCAACATAAGCTCTTAATAGAAATGTTTAACGATATTAACAATATATTTGGCGTAAATAAACCTGAATTTTCTAAACATATAAATGAGATTTTATACGTACTGTAAAGACCAGCTTCCTTTTGTAATAAAATTCCAATGGGTATCATCATACCAAAAGGGGACGACTTTTCCTTCCTTTTCGCTATAAAACCAGGTTCAATCCACCATTTTCTACTTTTGAAAATGACTGTACCAAGTCAGGACTTTCCGTTTTGAATATTCCTCGGAGTTCAGTATTTTTGTGATTTTTATGTTTTTGTTGTTTACTTTAGAAAATATAGTTTTTTACTTGAACGAGAGAACAAGTTCAACAAGAAATGTGTTAAATGATAAACGTATAGATTATTACGTATGAATGAAGTCAGGACTCAAATGACTCGCTTTGAACTAATTTGATAAAATAAAACACACACAAAAAAAAAAAAACCACAAAAAATAACCCCAAACCAAACAATTACTGTGGTTCGTTTAATAATCCATAATAAAGGACATTTCTCTTTGATATTTTATTTGGAAGGGAGAGTTACCAGTAAATACACGTAAATAGCGGTGAAATTGAAATCTCAGGAAGACCTTAAGTGATGGAAGGAGTAGTACATAATGTCTTTTTTGTTTAAGAACTAATTAAAGATATTCGGGGCATATGAATTATTCTAATTTGACGCACTGCCATATATTTTGACCTTTGAAAAAAAAATGTAGTGCATTAACATTTGATTAATTTTTGGTTTTATAGCTAGCTTAAGCTCTGATTTTTCATTCTAGGATGTATTTGTCACGATATTTCACAGGAAAAATGGTACAGTGCTCTTCAACTTTATACTTAGCATTATCACTATTTTATCTGAGCGTCACTGATGAGTCTTATGTAGACGAAACGCACGTCTGGCGTACGAAATAATAAGCCTGGTACCTTTAATATCAGTAATAGCCACAAAAGGATTTCCTATGGGAAATTGCATTATCTGTATTTTTAGAAGTACAACCTATATATCGTTCTTTATAAGGACTTCAACAAAATTCAGTATACAAGTTGGATATTTTTAGCTTTCTTGTTTATGCTAAAATCAAAGAAGAAATGAAAGCATTTGTGAATTTCAAAAAGGTCTCTTTCGTTATATGTGGGGTTGCAAAATTTGCGGAGAATTCCTTGTTCTTCGGTTATAATACTTTAAAAATATAACATTATAACAGTAGAAATTAGAAGAAACATATACATTGTCCTGTCTATTTCAATTTACACACCAGAAATAGTTATTATATTGCAAAATTTTCTTCTCGAAAGATTTACCATAGAATTTGAGTCGTTGACATTGATTAAGGGTGCAAAACATGACCTTGATTTTTTTTGTTGGAAAAGTGACTAGAAAATTTGTTTATAAATGAGTTCTGTAAACGAAGATGAGTGATCTTGACATGTCATTAATCTTATTATCAAACATTTTTGCTGATGTCATTTTTGTTTTATTTATTAAATATAAAAGTATTACGTTAAACATTACAATTTACACGAAACATTCAACAAAGTGCAATTTATTTATCAACACTAGTACAATTGGCTGTGTGTATAAATGAAGATTTACTGAGCTTAATACTTTGAGGCATTTATCTTTCAATATAAGGAAAAATGCATATGCGATATTTTTCAAACACATTGAATACATTGAAATACAATGTACCCAGTATGCGTGTTGTTCCCAAACCTGTGCAGACTTAAGCCTATATTCCGTTCGATATGGCGAAAGAAAAATATCCACGATATATTTCAAAGGAGTTGATTAAATGTGTCCTCTTTAAAACATTCTTCGTCGTCAACCATCTCAGCTATTTCAATTGTATTTCCTTTTTCATGAAGTGCCTGTAATGTTTCATCATTTTTGTTATCAGTTTTTAATGAGGATAAACACATCCTCTGTGTAAACACTACACATGTCACTTGTACGCTGTAGTTTGTAATTGTTCTCATCCTGTCTCTGAAACAAGAAATGTATTTACAAAGTAACACTAATACATTAACCAGTCTTTTAGAACATTTTTCTTAAAAAAAACCCAACATATTAATCAAACACATACATGTCATACTATCCGGCATAAAAAAATTGGTTCATATTAAATATTCGAAGATTAAGAAACAATTTGGATAAAAAGTAAAATCACAAAAATACTGAACTCCCAGGAAAATTCAAAACGGAAATTCCCTTATCAAATGGCAAAATATAAAGCTTAAAAACATCAAACGAATGGATTACAACTGTCATATTCCTATCTTGGAACAGACATTTTCTTATGTGGAAAATGGTGGATTGAACCTGGTTTAAACTCGCTAAACCTCTGACTTGTATGACAGTCGCATCAAATTTTATTATATTGACAACGATGCAGACATGATATGTACAAATGTCAAAAATACAGCAGTCAACATTGTGTTATAATCTTTATCACATAAAAAAACCAAACACATATGTAACAAAAAGCACAAACTACATCATACGATATACGTACAGAAGCCATTCGAATGTGTAAAGAAGTGCTGCCGCTTCTGGTGGAATATTTAAGGCAGTTAGTAGAATGATCACAGTAATCAAGCTAGCCCCTGTCACAGATGGTATAGCCAATGACGAAAATGTTGTTAAAATGCTGAAAAAATGTAAGTAATCAGTTATTGTTTTGGAGATTACACACATAATTACTAAAACTTTGTGGTTTCAATGTTCATGTGAAACATAGTATTTTTATGTTAGTATAATGCTATTCAAATACATTAGGCGTTCGTCTTTTCAAATGTACATGAGTGAATGAAATTTAATGTTAAAAAATGTAAGAATGTAACAAAAATTTACTAATAAGAAACTTACATGACTAAAATGACAGAAGCTGCGTTTACTTTCTGGTCAGTGATTTGCATTACAAACAAACATGATATACTTATGTAAATACAGCTCCCACAACGCCCAATGGCAGCAGATAATGGAATAATAAATCGAGTCACTCTACGGTCAAATTTGTTTGGTCCTTCTAATTGTCGTATACTTTCAGGAATAGTCAAAGCTCTGATACGACAAAATATAGTTAGGTTTATAATAAATGTTTGCTTCACATATTTGAACATGCACCAGTGCAACTGATGTTTTTTTTTTTTTTTTTTTTTTTTTTTTTACATCAGATCATTCTTTAATGAAATGTTTCACACTTATCATCAATGTTTAATTTAAAAAAAAAAAAAAAAATTGCTACCATGTTCCATATTTATAAATAAAACAATGAAATAATAAATATACTTATTATGTCAATGAAAATGAGAAAACGCATATATATAATACAAGAATAATGTTAATATAAAACCCAACAGACGTAGCTTTATTCCAATCATGAAGGCGAAATACATCATTGATTGTGCAAAATGTTCTAACGAATTTCATGAGTATTGTTACAGTTGTTAAGGTTATAAGTGTTTTGGTAATAAAGAACATCTAGTTCAATGATGCAAACATTTGTATTTTAATGCATCTTCTTTCGCGTCTTTCATATATAGACTTGCTTTCATAGAGCACTGACGCAGTTATCAATTATATATCTATCAATAAAGAGGTAGGGCCAATTTGCCGGGGATTTTTTTCACAGAAGGGCAAATTTTAAAAAGTGCAGACAGAATAAAATTTACTATAAAAACAAAAAATAAAAATGCTTTTTGATCAATATCTCGATTTACATATATTATGATATGTGTGATCAATAGTTAATTTAACCCTCAAAAAGGATGAAAGTCCAATATGCGGATTTTCGGGTGTTTTTAGTTGGGAAAAACAGGGAATCCCCCCAGAAGGACATTTCAAACCAAAAAAAAGTTATGCTTTTTATGACTGTTGTTATTCATACTACCTTTTCCCTCAAAAATGAAATTGGTTTAGTGTGTCCTTATAACATAAAAAACAACTTTTTAAAGAAAAAATTGTAACATCGATAAATTGTACCGATATAGCTTCTTAATAAGAGATATATGTACAAGCATCGCCGTAGCTCCACCAGTAGAGCACAGAACTACTAATAAATGATGGTTTTGAAGAAAGGGTTCGAATCTCGCTTAGAATATTTGCATTTTTTGTGTTGTTATATTAAATTTTAATGTTTCTATCATATATTTTCGGATGTTTGCTTAATTCATAGAGTCATTCTTGTTCATTTTGACTATATAGTTTACTAGTATATCATTTTACATGTATCAAAGAAAAAAATTATGTATCGTTTATTGTGTGCATTCCTATGACTGTCCATACTCTTGACTTACTTTCTATTCATGTGTTTACATTTGTTACATATATTCAAGGAACAACTGCCGTCACACTGATGTAGGTGCCTTTACATAACCAATAACACGAGAATTAATTCTATAGCAATGAAGCCTACATGTTGCGGGTGTAATATACACATAACTTAAAATAAGGCCATTGTATACAAGTTTCAAAACAACACAAACAATTTTTCGAAACCTTTTTTGAACATGGTATTATATTTAACAAATGCAGTCGAAAACAGTTTTGTCGCCAGTTCACAAACTGTATAGATACTAGTACTGAAATTTTTACGACCGTCCCTACACCGGTACCTAAGTCATCAGAAAATAAAACAACACAACAGAACAAATCAATTACACTACAAATCGTGATTGTAAGTAAAACATCAAGAAGCTGTTGCATCTGTATCACAACGAAGGTCCGATTTGTTAAAATGACAGAAAAGGCAATATAACATGTGTTAGTAACACAGGTTGATCTATGACCAACTGATGTAAGATGTTCTCCGGTTAAAATATATACATGTATTATCTTATCTTATCTTATAGACGATAAAACCTTAAAAGACCAGGACAAATACAGATATACATATATTCAGAATGAGAAAATCACGATTTGAATTTGTTCGATATTATTTGGCTCCTTGACAAGTTACGTGGTATAGCACCTTGCATTAAGGATGTTAATAATAAAATAAAATCAATATTAAAAAATCAATAGTCTTGGCCTTGTTTTTGTAGGAATACCTGTTCAAGGTATGAAAATAGATGATGTGACGTATGTTCATGTACTATAATTAACATCTATCGGGCTATTTAAAACATGATTTACCTATCTTATCGAATGAAACAAATTCCCGGCAAATTGGCTCTACCTCTGAATATCACACTTTTAGGATAAGGTACTGCAAATAACTTATTTTGTTTAAATATTTGTATTACAGATTTTATTTAAAGTTGTCGATTTAGATTTTTTATATATATGTCCGCTAATACTGTAACTATGTAAGGATTATCTGCATCAAATAACCACGAAATCTGAATTAACAGCGTATTCATGCTATCTGAATGCTACTTTAAATATTTTCTGTATATTAATTGTTGGTGCAGAAACATCTTAGTGCTCAACACTCACTATGACTTGTTTTATTTTCAATTTTACACTAGTAGTATTATCTGACAATTACTATCGAGCAAACGTGATTTAATGTACTATCAATAGTGTTCAGTACTTACGTCATAGAGGTAGCAAAAACTATTACAAAAGCATGAATCAGAGTGAAAAAAAATGTAAACGGATTCCTTTTCATCAATATAAAATTTGTAATTGGAACTGCTACTATCACGAAGATAACATAACCAATCATTTGAGTTGCTATGTATAAACCTAGTCTACTGAAATCATCCTCCAAGTTCTTTGTTCCTCCAATGGTTTTACCAATCAGACTCGCCACACCAATTGGTGTAAACCTGAAATAAATTTTCCCAATACGATTAACATAACTATCTGTAAAAACCAATGAGGTATAAATAATTATGCAGAATTTAACACATAGGCTAAAACATGCATATATCTTACTGAATAATTCACTACATATTATTTTAGATCTATGTGTGATCAACATCATCCTTATTCTTTATTTTTTAATATTTTTTTATCTTCTGGTAAAAATATATATAATCTAGTCGTTGTATGAAAATATACAAATTGATCTTTTCAATTTACTGGTTCCTGTTTTGTTGCATTAAATGGAACACAGTTACATAAAGACTTATGTATTAAATATAAATGTACATTTATTAAGCAAGTTGGTTACATAATTGTCTTACATTACACTTTGAATAGAATTATCCCTTGCAAATATGTTTGATCAAATCGGTTACTTAGTATACGTAACTACTGGTGATTTAAAATGTGTTAAAATCAATAAACAGCAAAGTTCGATCAACCCAACTTTTGTTTCAAAGTATTGATACGCATAAAGAAAGAGAAGATTCATCACAATGACCTTTGAAACGTTTTTAATTTGAGCGTCGCTCGCTGGTGAATCTTTTATAGATAAATTGCGCGTTTGGTGTTAAGCCTTGTGTCTATAATGAAGTTATTATCATTATTTTGAATCCTTACCAAATTAATTTTCCTAATATCACCAAGATAATTTCAGTAGCTGAGTAGAAGAACTTGAAGAATGGTTGTCCAATTTCTTTTGTTGACGCCGTGGCAATGCCAAATATAACACTGGCAATCAAAAGACCTAAATAAATAGTATAATAGACATTTCTTTATTATTCATTCAGAACGTAAAAAAGCTGGTTTATGTTTCCACACTTATGGATTGATATAAATGAAAGGCAATTGCTGTATAAATGTATAATGTACCAATCCAAAAACGTTGGAGCTTTCTTTCATGTGATTTTTATGGTATGAACAAGAACATTGCGGCATGTTCATATCGTGAAATAAGTATTTAAGTGATAACCATGTTGTTTGATTAAACACTGAAGCGTTTATGAAAGGTTTATCACATCTGAAGGATGGTAAACTGAACATGGCTAGTATTACAATTGTAGGAACAGAATACAGTACTTCATATGATTTCTGTGTTTCTTTATTATTTAGTTTCAAAATAAATACAATTCATATTCGTTTATATATATTTATACATTGTTCACATGTTATATAACAAAATCAAACAAATCTATTTGGCAGGACTATACCTAGAATATTTGTACTATTAGCATTCGACAGATTTTTTCCAGTCACCATAGTCTTAAGTACTTCCACGATTGTCCCATTTACAGTTTCATTTGTTTTGTACATCTCTGTATCGTAGCTCGTTAGTGTCTGAAAAACAGCAAACAGACTTGTAGAAGTCCTCTGAGGATGTCTTCCCTATACAACTAATTCAATAAAGCCCAGGCTTAATATGTTAGTATGACATGCTGTTTATACTTTGTGTGTGTTGTTATGGCCTCAGTCACACCTTACCGGATAGCACGAACGGGCGCCTAACGGATGAAAATAAAAGTTGTCCGTTGACAAAATTGTTATCCGTTCGGAGTCCGTTGATGTACTGACCGAATAAAACGGACATGTAACGAATGCATAACAGACAAACACCGGATATACAACGTACGAGAAACGGAAACGTACCGAACAGAACGGATGTCGAACGTACATCCAACGGACAAGTACCGCATAAAACGGACACCTAAAGGAAGCGTACCGGATAAAACGGATGAACAAGATATACGGAAAAATTAAAGGCGACAATAATAATACATGTAAATCGCATAAATATTCAAAATGTTTCTGTGTAACTGGTTTTGGTTTGATCTTCAAAATGCCGCCAAAGGGCAGTGTCTGCATGAATAAGAGCTGCTTGATTATGAAGACGTGCCCTTACTTTAAGATCGATAATGAATAATAAGAATTCATGAACCTTAAGAAATCTGACATACCAATAATTGGCATTTCTGACGCGAAATTTTCAATTGGCATTTATCCGTTTCAGATCCGTTCATCATCCGTTTTATCCGTTATACGTCCGGTAGAAGTCCGTTTCTCATTCGTTCAACATCCGTTTTATCCGTTAAACGACCGGTAGAAGTCCGTTGGTGAATTTATCTTCCAGACCACCAACGAATGTATAACGGACACGTAACGGATATAAAACGGAAACAAAACGGACGAGTATCGTACAAAACGGACGCCTACCGGACGTTTAACGGACTTTTCATCCGTTTGACATCCGCTCAAAGTTTTGAACATGCTCAAAAATTTCCACCGGACAGAACGGACATCGACGGATAAAACGTACGCTAAACGGACATGCAACGGATATGGACGGATGTCTAACGGATAAGAACGGACGTCTAACGGACATGAACAGATTGAAAAAAAGTTATCCGTTAGGCATCCGTTCGAGCTATCCGTTAAGGTGTGACCGAGGCTTTAGCAAATGATTTTTTTTTATGTGAACATTTTTTTAAATACAGAATAATGAGGCCAAAAATCAGGTAAAAGAAAATCATGAGATAATCCAAAACATTTTTGGGTATCGTCATTCCATGAATATCCCACATAACATTTTATTCATTTAACATATGCAGTGACCTTAATATTTCACCATTATTAATCACTTCAACAAATTTGTGAAATTCGTTTTGATATTGAAATAATAAAAAAGCGATCAAAGGTCTTATGTATAGTCATTCGTTTTTTTGTTTCGAAAGATGATCAATTTCTAAATGAATAGTATTCTAAGAAGATATAAAATACAGAGTGGTTTTTTTATAATTATTTTTTGAATTATAAATAAACTGTATATATTGTTAGTGAGAGACACGTAACATTCTAAAATGGACGTTTATTGTTGCAACATCAAATCATAAAAATAGTCTGTCCGATCTTATAACTCTGTAAATAACTTACCTTACGAAAAGTTGCAGATATCAAATTGTCGGGAAAAATATTTCTGTAAAACGAAATCATATATTTGATAAATCGATAGATGTAAACGGATTGAATAAATAAAAATGCCCTCAACAGCCGCTGTATGTAATAGGAATATGAAAAATAAAGTCTGGAAAATTTAAACAATATTTGCAAATTTTTGATAAAATAAGATGTCGGGTAATCTTCAGCAACCAAACAACACAAAAATAAACCAACATTTATTCATGCAGAAAAAATGTTCTTATAGTTAACCTGATGTCATTAAAGTTGTCTGGCATTCATGCAAGAGTTTTGTTTGTATACGTTACAGAGATACAGGCCATTTATATTGTACTTTCAAGAAATAAATGAAGTCTTTTACTCGTTTTTAGTATAGAAGATATAGTTGTTGATAATGTTTAAAAAGGTGTGATCGTAAGAACATATTTCTTCCTTCAATTTTGATTAAAGTAAATGAAAATTTGCCATGGCAAAACCGTATAGTACTACACCTTTACAACTATTACACCTACAACTACATTACTACCATCACTACCACTACTAATGCTGATAATAATAATAAAAACACGAATTTGATTTTCAATCAGGACGTTGTTCTACTATTGTGAACGTATTTTTGTAGGAATTGATAGGATTTAAATATTTATAGATGTTTTACATATGGGCATTCCTGTTGACCATTGACTTTAAAAAAAGGGATTGTTAACTTGCATTTGATGCTATAGTGAACCTAAACTATACTTGCATTGTAAATTTTTTGATTTGAAAGTAAACTCTTATACAAAAAATGAAAACAACACGTAATAAATTTCATGCGTCCGAGGCCCTTTTTTCTGGATTTACCTATATTTGAAAGCAAAGGATCATCAGAACTGAAACAGTTGAGGAGTCATATGATTTAGAGGACATCATTTTTTTTTTTATAAAAATCCTTTAATGGTCAACTTTGCTTATACAGTATAACAACCGTCAAACGTTACATGAGTTATTAGTGGAAACAACGTTTAACAAAACTTTTAATAGAACAAAATTCATTTTTTCATAAACATACCAAAGTACTGAGTTACTGATACAGGTAGTAATGACATTAAATGTTTTCAATTTTACTGTATCAATTGAGCATTTCGACACTTGTACCGGGCTTCACTTAAAATTAGATGGGTTTGAGTAGCTCAATCTTGAGTTTATTGTAGTGTTTTTCGTACTGTTATTTATTCTTTCGTCTGGAATAGTGTCGTCTGTCCTGATTTGAATATTTTGACTGTCGCTTGGTATCTTATTTTTTGCAACTGCATAAGTCTTGTTTTCGTTTATCCACTAGAACTAACCAATACATTTTCGGATGAACAAACTGGTATCCATTATAATTTCATAGAAATATGTATCAGTCGACATAAACTAATTACACCCCTTTTTATAAGGTGTAAAACAATGTGTTTATACTCTTATTTCATGTGTAGGAATACACGTATTCAGTTCAATATCTACTATAAAAACTAAGTCTAAGTTTGCGCCTTATGTTACCTCATTAAATCAGCGAAAATGTCCTCCGTTTGTAAAGGAACCGAGTTAAATGCTTTAACTTCTGTTTTGGCGATTTCACCTGTAATGAAACCACTAACATACTTTTCAAGACTATTAAATATACTAGATTCTGTGTTATCGTTTTTACCGTTTTTTGTTTATCAACATGTTGCATATTTTCAAAATAAGATGTCTCGCGAGAAAGTAAAGCAAATGACAGATTTTAGGAGAGGTAACAATTTACCCATATAACATACTGTAGAAAGTCCTTAAAATTTATGACTATCGTATTCAAAAGGGTAACAAGTACGAAATTTGTTGATTTTGAATAGATGTTAAGTACTTTTAATTTTGTTCATTGTGAATCATTAAATGTGCAAATTCTCCAGCGGTTTGATTGTGATTTTTCGTTCGTAAATAGACTAAATCATTTGCGTGAAGTATTTATTGCCTTTGAATATGAATATCTTACCAGGTCGGATGATCACACAAAGTATACTGCCAACTAAGCATCCAAGGAAGTTCGTAATCATAATATAACCAAAACTAACGAAGCCAATTTTTCCATTTGATTTAGCGTCTAGGGTAGCTGTTCCTGTTTAATCAAATATCATATAAATTATGAATGAATTTAATTTAACATGAGTTCCTAATGTACTGCATTCTTTTTATATTTATGTCAAGTTACGAGTCTGATATTTTTGGTCGTTTGTAGCTGCATATCAGATTTGATTTTCGTTTACTCAAGGAGATTGTATGACCCTTGGTTTAATGTTTTGCTCATACATCTTGCTGTGAGTTTGTTTTTTGTTTTGAATGTTTTAACATGTTTTAGGCCTGTAATTAGTTGCGGTATAGACTTCGGCTCATTGTTGAAGACCGTACCTGTCGCCATGTCTTGTTTACATCTACGTCATATGGTCTGTTATGGAAAGTTTTCTCATTAGCAGCCATACCCTGATTGTTGTATTCAATTGAATCATCAATAAAACAAACAAGAATGTGTCCATAGTACACGGATGCCCCACTCGCATTATCATTTTCTATGTTCAGTGGACCCTGAAATTGAGGTCAAAAGTCTAATTTGGCAATTAAATTAGAAAGATCATATCATAGGGAACAAGTGTACTAAGTTTGAAGTTGATTGGACTTCAACTTCATCAAAAACTACCTTGACCAAAACTTTAACCTGCACGAACGGATGGACGCATAGACCAGAAAACATAATGCCCCTCTACTATCGTAGGTGGGGCATAAAAACCAATAACTAGCCAATGATTTAGTCTCTGCATGTACAGTAATATAGCTTTTATGAAATCAATTTGATGGCAGTCAACATACGCCACTAAAATTTCATTCCAAACATTTCCAGAATGTGGCAAGTTGAAATTTATAACATTAACAGTAAAAATTTAACTGCAACAAATGCACGATTCCACAAGTCTATTCAATGATGTGCTAGTCAAAATGTTTTAGAGTACAAAAGCTAACAAAAAAGTTGGAACTGTTTACCCCATAAAGGACAAAGGTTAATGCAAAACCATGATAATAATCAGAACCATACACGAGGGATTCGTTTATAGTCATGACGCAATTATCCACACTTTACAAACATATCGTTTTTCCGGCTCTTGCAACACAAAACGTGATTGATCTTTTAGCATAGATAGCTTAAATCTATTCTGTTCATTCATTTATTCAAAGTTAATGTAATTAAAAAATAAAAATTCTATGTTATAAATTTCTTTAGAAACAAGTCAAAATTTTCATATATATACATATAAAAATGTTTAATTAATGTATAAACATATAATTATACGACATAAGTTTTGGATAATAATTTTAATATAACGGAAGACAAACATTTATTAAATATGATAGGATCAAATCACATTTAATTAATAAAAAAAAACTTTTACCCCGATGTATAGAAAACTCTGTGTGCATGGTTCTCATTTATTAGGTCCTTTATTTGAAATAAAATGCTATTGATTGGATATTTGAAATAAAATGCTATTGATTGGACCCTTCCTGAATTTTCACTTCAATTTCAATTAAAAAAAAACCCGCTTGTTATCACAATCATTCAATCTGATTACCTGTTATAACTGAGGCTACTATCAAGGGAACTATCATCATTTTCAGCATGTTTAGAAAAATTTCTCCTAGGATACCTACAACACAAACCCTAACTTTATTAATAATTTGCTATACACTTTGCAACTAAATATGTTTATTACATTTGATGAGCAATCATGTTATAAACATAAATATTAGAGTATACCACTGTGAATAAGATTCTGTAAAAGTACCTCAATACAGTCCGTGGTTGAAGACAATTGAAGACTAGACAAAGTCCATCATCTAGGTGCACAAGCCATTATAAGGAAAAATATGAAAAAATCATTAAGTCAGAATAGCAGAATCGGAATACGTTATAAAATAAATTAATCGTTTGATTGAAAATAAACTCATCATAGCTGCAGACATAGCTTTTGCGTGGACTATCTTCAATAACAGAATGAATAATTATACATATGAATTGCGATGTTGGAAGAAGTAACAACATTGAATGTACCTTTTCATTTGTCCCAAACAAATTTTTGATTCATGTTCTAATTATCTGGTATTAGAACAAATAAGTATTATCGTTGATAACTAAGAATAAGGTAGAACGAATTAGATGATATATGTTGTACCCTGTTAAAAAATATTGTTATCTCATCAACTTTTGCAGAATATTTCTGTTTTTTAATGTATCACCCTGTTTCATTGTCAGGTGAATGTCCACTTTTTTTTTTTATACCCATCGCCTGTTAAACCTTATGCTGATAATACATCTGATATGCAAAATGTCATGTAATAATCTGATATTATCAAAAATTGATGCTGATCTTAATAGATATATTTTTTGTCGTTACCAACTTCCGTGTCGGATAATCTAGCTAGTTCAAGTTTTGGAAGATTATATCTGATTAACATATACTAATTGATAAATAAACTTTGTATCTTTTCTGCTACTCTAAAAATAGCAATTAGTTTTTACAAAATGCGAAAAGCGTCATTACCCCAAATTGTCAAGATGCAGTAACACTTTCAGAAGACAGTTTGCGTGTACTTGTGGATTGATTTAGAATGAAATCTTTATTGCATTTATAATTTTGTCAACAAATTGATCACTGCCGTTGCATGACAATATGAATCGCTGTACTATCTTGTATTTTCGATTTTTATTGTCAAAATCCGCTCCATTTGCTGATAAATTTAAACACTTCTATGTAAAAAATCACAAAATTACAGGACGCAGTGCTAATTGAAAACGGGAATTCCCCAATCAAATGGCAAAATTAAAAGCTCATACACATTAAAGAAATAGATAACAACAGTTACTGTTAACTATTGTTTGTTTGTTTTAAAGCTTGAGGATTGTTCAGAATCAATAAAAACTGAAAAAAAAAATGGCATTGGTAAAAAAATATACCAGAGTTTCTTTAATTTACTTACCAACCCACATGAGTGTGCTGTCCGTTGGGTTTGTATTCCGAACAACTACACCTATAATAAATCCAACTGCAGCACCAACTAAGGTCAAAAGTACCAACAAGTTTGCTTTTAAAATCTCCAAGCATTTTTCTTTTCCTACTGCCATGTTGCAATACAAAGACACTCAAAGATTTAGACAATCCTACTTGTTTTTCATCGAAAAATATGAACTTTTGAAATAATGAGATACAAGTAAATATACATCTTTTTAATAAGTGCTTGATTCGAAGTGTCGAGGTAAGCGTAGGCTTTTCATTAAAAATAAATGTCAGATTAAATCTTTACATATCAATGATAACAATCTATTTAAACTGAATACGCATTATGAATACGCTATGGTACATTTATTACTTTGATGAGATAAAAAAAAAGATGTGGGTATCCGTATATGAAATAGAACATTATAATTATATCACCATTTTATATGTTTTTTACGCACTAAATAGTAACCCTGGCATACTAAAAAAAATAATCAACATGAAAATACAAAATTTATTGGTATTTTAGTCCGTCTATCTAACTAATGATCAACAATGAATTATTAGAAATCCGATTTTTTTAAATTACTTTGCCGGATAGGTTGTGTTTGTTACGTATATATTTTGGGTGAAAATTTTTGAAATAACCGAAATTGCCGGAAAGGAAATTCGCCTATTTGCCTTTAAAATATGAATTTGATAAGAAAATAACACTAGACCAATTACACAATTATTTACCTTGGTACAGTGTATTAAATTTCCTTATATATGAAGAAACACATTGCCTTGTATCGTTTCTATTGTTCACTTGTATATCAGTTTTAGTTTGTAACCCGGATTTGTTTTTTTTTCTCAATCGATTTATGAATTTCGAACAGCGGTATACTACTGTTGCCTTCATATATGTTAGGCACTGGGATATAACTACTAGCTTATATGAATGTACGGTCTTATCTGATTTGTAGATACAATTAATCAGAGGATAGAAATTAGATTTAGAAACCAACATATGATATTCTCATATATCCGCAGCAATTTATAAATAGCAAAAACATTATATAGGTAAACTTGTCTTTTGTTGAAACATGCTAGTTATCTCATGTTTTTTGGAGTGGTTGACGATATTTGATTGTCTTTGATATATGTTAGTCAACAAAAGAAACGATACACGATTTTTTTTTTCGAATTCAAGATGAAGTTTTCATTATATACGATCATTATTGAAGATGGTAAAACTGAATGACCACTGAACTATAAATCTGTTTACAAAATTTTGTTTTGCTTCCATGACGTCATTCGGCGAAATTATTTATTTTTTGCCAAAATCTGCAAAAAACGACAATTTTGTAAACAGAAGTTCCAACTAATGATGTCAACCTCTCATTTAAAGGTAAGGACCATGTTTGCCATCAATTTATTTTTAAAAATCATAAAGTTTCTTCGTTTATTTGTAAAGCGAAATTCGGCCCCATAACAAATCGGTAATATGCATACATTATCCTTTCATTTACCATATATACAGTATTTGTAAAATGAAATTAAAATACACTGTATCAAACTTAAAACTAATCTGAAAGATTACAAACTTGCAGTGTTGTCTTTTCATATCTAAAGCATTGATTTTTCTTATTTTTTTTTAGATTTCAAAAAAAAAGTTGTACAAAAAAGAATTAAAAAAAAATATTTCAACCCATAATTGATTAGCATATTGCATATTTTTAAACAAATTTTACATATTGCATATTTTTAAACAAATTTTATTTTTTGTTAGTGCTTTGAAAAGTGTGTGTCGATTTTTATCCAATTTTCCGCAAAATTAAATTGAATCCTGTGATCATTTACGCGGAATATAGTCTCTTTCCGAAAGGGGTTTTATTTTCATAATCATATGCACATACATGGCAAATGAAAAGTTTTTAAAATGGTGCAGCTTATTTTGTTTCATATCAAATACTTTTTGATCAATTTGATTCCAAAGTAGTGTATCGTTTCTTTTGTTGACTAGTATATATTAATCATTTTCTAGTCTTATAGCGATTGGCCATTTCTAGACCTGCTTTACTTGACTGAACATCATTTTTTTTTCTGAGTGCAAAGATGGATGCGGACATCGAGAATAATGTTATGCGGATTGTGGGGGAAGAAATCCGAAAATCACAGAACAATTGTTTTTGGTCACAAATGGAGGGATGTTATCAATAAAACTATAGGAATTCGATCATCAACAGAAGGATGGATCTGAGTTAAAAATCAGCAGATTACAAAATGAACTTTTGTTGAACGATGACTACAGGTTTTAAAGAAAGTCGTGTGAAGATCAATTCAAATTCAATCGCAAACTTAGCGTAACTTTGAAGGAAGCCGATGCTAGTTTTGAGTCCAGGGACCCAAGTGCCTGTTTAGCCAATCAGAAAATAGCAGAAAATAAACAACTTATACGGTACAGACAGAAGTTAGTTAAAATGGCAGATTCGTCCGAGATGGGATGGAAAGTGTACATGTACAGGAATATACTGCGAATTCCACTCGCAGATGATTCCGAGGACGATCCTAAGATTCTGAGAGCGCAGATACCAGCGGAGAGAAAAACAAAAGCAGAGAAAGCTAAGAAGAAAAGACAAACGCCGTATAGCAGACCAACTTCAACTGCAACTTCTGGTGGGAACGACACTAATGGAAAAGTAAGTGGAAGGCCCGGAGTTTGCTACAACTGCTACAAGCCTGGTCACTGAAAAGTTGAATGTCCAGAGAGAAAACGAAAGATAAATTCCACTAGTAATTTATTTAATGTTAATAAATTAAGTAGCATTTGCTCAGATTTACTGCAAGTCAATACGAATCACCTAACTAATAAGTCTTTAAAAGATGTCATGAATGATGATAGTCTTTGTTTGCTTGAGCGTGAACGTATCGAACAGGTGTCTAGCCAGTTAACGGTAACTACCAGTTTAATTACACCTGTAGGTAAATTGAAAAAGGCAATACGCAAATGGGAGATACAGGCACAAGCATATATATTTTAAGTTTTATAGATAAGAGATACGGTATTCCATTTAAAGTACTACCAGAAAATGCTATTTTGAGAAATAATAAATCTGCAAGGGATAACGGGGAATTCGTTATTTGCGAGATTTTAAAATTGACCGAAAAAGGTTGCATTTCAGAAGTTAACGATATACCTTCTGTGGTTAATCCTTGAACAGTAGCTTTTAGTAGACCAGAGAAGCCCCGTTTAGTTTTGGATTGTTGGTATTTCAACGAATGTATACACCAGTTTATGTTAAGATTTGAAGATGGTGCAGTTGCAAGAGAATTGTTTAAAAAAGGCATTTGTTTGTTTAGATATGACCTTAAAAGTGCATATCACCATCTGGAAATATTAGAGGAACATAGAACTTATTAGGGTGTCAGTTAAGATTTCAAATGTAAAACAAAGTACGTTGTATTTAATGTTCTTCCTTTTGGTCTGACCAGTGCAGGTCATATCTTTACCAAAGTGCTTAAGGAAGTGATAGAATACTGGTGAAATTAGGGGTTGAAGATACTAATGTATCTTGATGATGGGCTTGGAGGTGCAAATTATTTTTAATCAGCTGAAAAAAAACTAGCTGGTATATAAGATCTAGTTTGTCTGAATTTGTTTTTTTTTAATAGCTGAAGAAAAGTGTGTTTGGTATCCACAGCAAAATATGACCTGGATAGGTTTGGTTTGGGATATGGAGTTTTGGAAACTTAGAGTTTCCAGTGAACGTATAGAAAGATTGGTTGATGTTATCAGTAAAATACTTTTCGGTGTAGGAAAAGGTAATATATAGCATAGTGTAAAGTGTGTTGTTGGAATTGTTAGCCAGATTAAATCAATGTAAGCTGTGTTAGGTAATTTGGTTAGGCTTAAAACTAGTTTGAAGTCACTTTTCGCTCTGACAGCTCCAGCTGTCGAGGAGTTCAGAAACTTGTTACATTTAGTAACGCAGTTAAATTAGAAGGGTAATGATCTGTATGAGTCAGATGTATGTGATTTAGTGGCGTTCACTGATGCCTCAGAAGTAGGTTTCGGGGGCTATAGTGTGCCCGTAGTTGATGGCATATGTGCTAAGTCTGTCTGTGACTCTTTGGAAATTCTGAATGACCGTGTTCTAGAATTACCAGGTAACAGTTTGAATACTGTAGTAGGTAGTTGGACAGTATTAGAAAGTGGTAAAAGGTCAACATGGCGCGAGATTGAATCAGTATACAGAACAGTGAAAAGTTCGTTTAGAAAACCATTAATAAGAATGTAACTAATATAGTTAAAAATGGTAGCAAAAAACAATCAGAACTTCAAAATATTGCTTGTGAGCTTAATTATTGATGTTCAGAGAACAATATAAAAATTAAACCACATTGGATTTCAAGACAACAAAATAGAATTGCTGATGGTCTAAGTAGATATTCAGATTGTGACGACAGGGGGTATTGAGGAATCTGTAATCTTAATGTTAGATAAGTTATGGGGTAGACATACAATAGATATATTGTTACGGATTACAACGCTAAATGTTCGAGATTCAATTATAAGTGCTGATGTAAGAATACAGAAGCAATTGATGCGTTCTCACAAAACTGGTTAGGTGAAAACAATTGGTTAGTATCACCACCGAATATTATTTTTAAGGTTATAATGAACATTAGTCCTGTTGTTCCAGGAAGGGAAAATAATGGGGTATTTGGGAAATATATTCAATTTCCTATATTGCATTTAAGATCAGATTTTATTTTGAATTTTATGTACAGGGTTAAAGCTTGGACGGTTTATAACAGAAGCCGTGGAGGATAGTGGTATCGGAGAGGATCATTCTTTACATAATTTGGTGGATAGTTTTTCGTCGAGACTGCTTGATGCCAGAAATGACAGTACTGTTAGAAAATATATTTATTCTTTAAAAAAACGGAAAACATTTTCGCATGAACATAATTTGACTTATTTCCCAGCATCGCCTATTCATGTTTCTTTATATTAAGTTCATTTGCTTATTTCAGGTGTTACATACAGTACAATAAATAGTGTTTTTTATTCTATTAAATGGGCTCATGACATGTCAGGTCAGTTAGATCCTACAGAGAAAGCTTTTGCAAAAAAATATAGTTGAGTCGGCTAAACGTACTTCTAAAGCTGCAGTTGTGAATAAAATTCCTGTCTCCAATGATAATTTGATAAGTTTATGTTCTATGTTTCAAGGGTCGAATGATTTAACAGTAGTTAGAGGTCTGGCTATGATTTAACTGAGTTATAGCGCTTTTCTTAGATTTAGTGAGTTGAGTAATCTGAAGTGCAACGACATCAATTTTAAAGATAACTAATCCATTGTAAAGATTAAGAAGAGTAAAACTGACCAATAGAGGGCCAGAGATGAAGTTTTAGTTTCCAAAGGTCAATCAATGGCTTGTCCATTTGACATGTTATTAAAGTATATTGGTTTGGCGCATTTAGATATTTTTTCAGACAAGTATTTGTTTCGTCCAATCTACAAATCTAAAAAAAATTTGGTCTAGTTCTAGTAAATAAACCGATATGTTATAGCACAGCTAGAGAATACATACTGAATCGTTTGAAATTAGTTGCACCAGAGTTAACTCTTGGTTTGTACTCTTTGAGGTCTGGTGGTGCAACTGCGGCGGCTAATTCTGACGCTAACGAAAGGTGCTGGAATTGTCATGGTAGATGGAAAAGCGATTCTAGCAAATATGACTATGTGGCTGATTAAAAGTGAATAAGCAACTATGTTTATGATTTATGAATCGCAAGTTTAGTGTTAAGAATATTTTGTTTTAATTTGAAATTAATTTTTATACTCTAGTTATCTTTGTTGTTTTCTATATACAAGCAACAAGCTAGTCGCCAAAAGCTCTGCTTTACTTGAGTGAACATAAATATTTTCAACATGTACGTTAAAGAACGTTTTAAGACATTTTTATATAAGTATGTTCAAATTGGCATTAAAACTAAAATCTTCTGTTATATGGTGGTATGGTTATATAAACGTAATCAGATTTGTTAATTCAGACTTATTCTTGTCTTCAAATTATTTTCATATAGTCGCAGTCTTTTGACTGATAGCAGATTTTATTTTTTGCATTTAAATATTTTCTTTAATGTCTTTTCAACATTCTTACATCAAGTGCGGTCCAACACTTGGGGTTTCGCCTGGCATGGAAAAAAGGACATGGGTTTCTAAAAGTTGTTTTTCATGGTCGGCCACGAAACAATTTGATATAAGCAGAAGATATTAGAAGTCATTATGATTGATTGCCACAAATTTTTATGTGTATTGATGTGACATTTTTATACATATTCATTGAATAAAATCGGCAGCTCAGAAAATATACAAGCAGCAAGCTAATCGACAAACATCCGTTTGTGTTTTAGTTGTCTTTTGGTAGAAGTGGTGCTATATTAAGATCATTAGGTATAGAGACGACCCATATATTGATAAAAAACTATCCGCTGAATAAAACATTATAGCATGTTTTTTTTTGTTTAAATAGAGCAGCCTTACTTGTGCATTTGCACCTAATTCGTCATTAAAATAACTTTTCTTAAAATCTTAAAAGAAGTACATCTAAATTTGAAACCAATCCATCAACAGTACTCATCTCATCAATAGTTAATGAAATGAAAATTCTGAAATTAGATTAATACATACGTTTAACATACATTTTTTTTGTGTTTCATATAACTATATCAAGAATTTGAGCGAAGGTTAAGATTATGCTTTCTTCAAAAAGGTTGTAGTTATAAACTGGTATTTTTCAACAAAGAACCATGTCAACTTTATATAGATACGTTAATTACATATGAAAAGCTCCAGAAATGACAATATCAGCCTAGGTTATATTTATGCCTATTACGACAACGCTAATAACAATCCGCTGATAAGTCAGGCCAACTGTTCATCGTAGTTGTATGTATAAACGATACACACATACCAGATAATTCATAAAAAAAATAAATCCTTCAGAAAAAGTGAAATCAGTATTAATTTGTGAAAAAGTCCGTGTCTTCCTTGTAATTTGGTAGTGTACGACGAGATCAATCTCACACGTACCGTCTGTAGTAAAATTTATTAATAGTTGTAACAACTGTTACACATTGTCACTGCTAAATCCTTAATACACTATAAAGGTCAAGCCGATTAGTTCCAAGGCCAATTACTCAGGAAATATTTTAGAAGTAAGATGATATGGGTGTTACATGACACATATTACAGTTTTTCTGCACACATAAACACACACAGCTGGTTTTTTTCGATGTTCTACTTCAATACGGTCAAAAAGTTTGATTGTATGTGTAGAAACTTCGATCGAGTTCAAAAGAAAATTTAAAATTCAGATGACAATTAACAATTGCGAAAAAACTTTTTGTAGTTATTGTTGACGAAAAACTCCCAAGGTAAAATTTGCTTAATCATTCTGAACATCCAAAGTTACACAATGATCCAAAAGTCTGGTCCGATGTCAATTGCATGAAAGTGCCTCTTGATATAAACTGTCAGAAGTTGTTTCATCATCTTTCCGGAAACCAGTTAACATAAAGTACACCTTCACCATATCAAGCACATGAGGGACAAATACTTGCCTCCCGATGCCGCTAAAGTTATATTTGCCCAAGAGCAACACACACACACACTTATATTGCCATGGCAGGTTTATTCCAAAGAGAAAGATAACATCCTATTTCAAATATTTATAATTACACAAAGGGACACAACTCCCATGACAATATTTATTGTTTAAAAAAAGGAATAATTGAACATCTTGTATTGTTTTCAACGGTGTCAATAATCTACCTGCATTTGAAAAAAATATGTGGTTGAAATGACAAAATGCATAGCCGCTTACTTTAAATTCGATATTCATTTCATCTTCACCGAATATTAAAGTAAGGGAAACGCATATTATCGGTCTGGAAACAGCAGTAGAAAGATGGCCTATATCATGAATTTTGTTCTAAAAATAAATCAAAAAATTAATGGTTACCATCAGATTTTTTGTATTCGAGTAAAGTGCCTGATACATGAGGTTTCGGCTTCTTTTATACATTTAAGTTTTCGTGGGTATGAGTTAATAGAATTCTACAATAGTACAAACGTACGTGTTAAATTATAAATACGATAAGCATGATAACCAGATTATCTATTTTTATAGTCTTAGTGACTCTGTGAATTTATTAAAAAAATTAATAAGAAGTGCGTTAAAACTCCGCCCACTGAAACAAGTTGCGGATGGGAGTTAACGATAGATTATTTTGTAAAGTACAAATATATAATGTGTAGTATAGACACATGACATTCTTATTAATATATTAACATGATATAGATATTTGATAATACAAGTACAAAATTTGATTATCAATCATACCAAAATACAATCAAAATGATCAAGTTAAATAGTTAAATTTAAAAATTTAAAAATTATTGTTATTGTAAGTAAATGATTAAATTTACAATCACAATCAATAAATATCATTAATAAACATAATATGGACAAATATGTCTTACAATAAGTAAAAATGAATATTTTTTAAGCTTCTTTTTATATTCTAAAAGTACTAAAATTATTGAAAGTAATCATGTAACACGATTGATAACTTATATAACTTTATCCAAATGAATTGGGAACTAATAATAAATTGTGATTTTGTTATGTGTAAAATTTACCTGTATTATGAAAATCTCACTTTTTCAAAACAAAACCACATACATTTTGTTATTTAATAATTATATGGTGTGTGTATTCTAAGGGTAAAAACTAATATAATGAGTTAATTGATGGTTTTATTCCAGACGATGACATATGTTTAGGGCAGGTATTGCTGACTAACAATAAGTAAAGAATAAAAAGGAAAAAAATGCTGAGATATGAAAAAGGCATTAATTGCAAGTATTTCTTTGTTAAGGACATATTGACAGTTACAGCATTTTTGCATGTTGGTAAATATTGTGTTCCTGATCATTTTACCACTTAAAGTTTCGGTCTATTTGTTCTGAATATAAAATAGTAAAGCAGAAAATATGTCAATAGTACACGCATATGCATTTTAGAGTAAGAACTATCAGTCACCTTTGTTTTTGTTGTGTTGTAACTTTGCAATGTTTAATTTGAAATGTGTTGTTTTTTGAAATATTGTTTTTTTCTATCTTTTGATTGAAAACATACGTTTCTTACCAACAAATTAAGCCAAAACGTATAATAATTTTTAGAATAAGAAGGGATTGTTATTCTATTAATAACCGTCTGCTCTTGGTTCAAGTTCTATAATTGCAATGTGGTAGACAATTTAACAGTTTTCTTAATATGACCTTTACTTATGACAATTGTTATCTTATAGATCGTTTCTGTGTGTGTTGCATGGTCGTTTGTTTTTTGTTGCACTTCTGTGTTGAGTTATCATTGATATGTTCATATTGCAAAAAAGGAAGGAAAGAAAAATAAAGCAAACTTATGCTGTAGGCGTTTGCAAATAGACATACCTCTACTACATTCTTAATTTGATACTTTATATATTTATATAAAGCTTTATAACTGTAGAAAAGAAAGAAAAAACCAACAAACTTATGCTGTAGGAGTTTGAAAAAAGACATACCTCTACGTATATATATCTGGAGAGATGGTATGTATCAGCGACGATAGTGCGTACGCTAGTTTCACAATTAACTTAATGCGGAAAAATGTAAATCAGGAAAGACAAAACATTTTAATATTTGTGTTTATTCGGGTTTATGACATAACAGGGTGGAAAATACTAAAAACTGAAGAATTTTGTTACTTCAAGGAGTGAACGAAATTGAACAGGAAATGTATTAAACACGAGAAATTAAAAGATTATAAAGTATTAAAATCCAAGCCATCACTCTGATGCATTGTCTTTGTACTGATGTAATAATTAACCTAAAAATTAAAAATAAGTATAATAAAAACCACAAACTTATGCTGTAGGCGTTATCAAATAGACATACATCTACAACATTCCTAATTGTATACCTTATATCTTTAGAAATCGTTAATGTCTGTGTCATTTTTGTCTCTTGTGGACAATTGTCTCATTGGCTATCATACCACTTTTTTATACTTACGCTTAGCAATCATCGCATGCAGTAAGTGAGGATGATATTATTTGAACATTTCCGTAAGTGGTTATTAGTAAGTTTGCAAATAAACGAACAGTTTCATAATTTAAATTAACAAATGATCTCTTATATATGTAATAAGTATCGTACGCACATTGGAACTTTTCCTCTTCATTCATACGTGTACATACATTTTTAAATAAGTGTTATAATGGACCCTTTGAAATTCATTTACACAAAATATTGAAAGTAAAAAGTAATATTGTGGCTTATTTTTTTTAACATCTCAGCACGTTATGAATGCCTGAAATCATTCCCTTAAAACAATTTCAGAGATTTATATATGCTCAGTATCTATCCTCAAAATAAACAAGAACGATGTTGATCGGTAGCTAGATTTGATAATGTCCTTCACTTAGAGATTAAATCAATTTGGTTATCGTTGTCCTTTCCTGTTAAATTATACTAAAACAAGTACTAGTAATAAAAACAAAATCTTTTTTGAAAATGCCTTTAACATCAAAATTTAGCGCTGACTTTTGTTTGGAGAATGTTAAAATTAAGAAATTCTATTTTAAGTAAATGATAGAATTCGCTAAGATTCAATTTTCAGTAGGATATTATTTACAGCTTATATTTTAGATTTATTATTTTTATCCTGTACGTTAAACACATAATGTCTTCCATACATATCAATAAAAATCCAATTCAGTCCAACCAAAAATATCAGCAAATTCCATATATACTTAGTGAAAAGTTGAAAATTTCTACCCAACTCCCCTCCCCTCGTAAAAATTCCAATGAAAGGGAGCTTGATTGTTTTAATCAATAAATCATCAACCTTTTACTTAATGATTAAGGAGGTTCGCTACTCAGTTTCAGTATAACAAGCTTTTCATAACACTAATATATATTGATAGGGGAATAATAAAAAAAAAAACCACAAAATTTAGAAAAGTTATAGGTCAATGTGATTGTTTTCTAGATATTAGCCATTGAAATTTTTGTTAGAAAATGTTCTCTCTTTATTTTGTAATAGCTTTATCATTGACAAGTTTAAGTTTTTAAAAACTATTACAAAATTCATAAGATTTTATAAGACTTTGACAGATGGCTTATAATTATACTTGTAAAATATTTATAAAAAGAAAAATAGGGGTCAATGAGAGGATTAAAAAAATCTGACAAAAATCCCAAAGCATGACACGCGAACATCCTTAATAACATGAAATGTAATGTTTTGTAATTATATCATATCTATATATTGATATATAGATTTGAACTTAAGCTGATTATCTTTCGTAGAAATTTACAATAATTATAATTATCGGAAATGAAGCGGATAGGGCTGAACGTATGAACTGTATTGACACTGTTGCACGTCTGCTGCAATGTTAAGTAACGCCTACTTCAGATTATTAAACATATATAAAGCCGGACTTTAATTTCATTATTCATTATCAGCACGATGTTAATCATAATATAAACGTTATAAGTGTAGCTGTTTGATGATTATTAAATTTGAAGATATAAAGAAATATAATTTTCCTTATAATGCAGTAACAACTTCAACATCGGAAAAGAACGGTCATAAATTATACAAATTTGAGGTATGATTTCTGTTAAATAACTGTGTTTTATCTTAACGCTTTTGAACAAATGTTACACTTTAGTAATGCATCGTCATATTGAGAATAAAGATGTAAGTTGATGTCTTTTTATTTCATGAGTTAAAGGAAAGCGGCGAAGCAACACCATGTTGATGAAGATTATTTAGTACTCGTTGTTGATCTAAACTTTGTTCATTTTAATTTATAATATTCAAATGCATGAATGTAAGATTACTGTCGATGATAAACGAATTGTGAATGAAAAATGTATATTATTTATCATGTTGAATCAGATGATCACTCAGAATAACAATTTGCATTGCCCTTACTTTAATATTCGGTGATATATTAATGAAACATCGAATTTAAAGTAAGCGGCGCTGCATTTTGTACTTTCCAGCGGCTGCACATTTTACACTTTTCATCATGTGTTCATTTCACTTTTACGTTATTCAATATAACCTCTACATTCAGTTCTTCTGTTGTTTTCTGTTGAGCTCATTTAATCTTCATCATTTATTTCATATAAGAAACTGTTCATATCATTATGAGCACACATCTGAGACAATGTAAAATCCAATATAGTGGAATTCGATGCGACTGTCATAAAAGTGAGAGATTTAGCTAGCTATAAAACCAGGTTCAATCCACCATATTCTACATAAGAAAATACCTGTACCAAGTCAGGAATATGACAGTTGTTATCCATCTATTCGTTTGATGTATTTGAGCTTTTGAATTTACCATTTGACTAAGGACTTTTCGTTTTAAATTTTGTTCGGTGTTCAGTATTTTTGTGATTTTATTTTTTTAAATTTTAACTAGAGTTATATCACACACATCTTATCGTACTTACGCTCTTGTAAAGAAAAACGACAGTATGGTCTTTCAAAAAAACAAAAGTAACGAATTTTATTCAAGTTAATTTTTCCAACTCTAAATATTATAATTTTAAGTCATTTCTTTATTATTCCCATATTGAAGACCTATTGTTGACCTTCTGCTGTTGTCTGTTATATGGTCGGGTTGTTGTCTCTTTGACACATTCCCAATTTCCATTCTCAATTTTAGTGTTATGAAAAGCTTGTTATTTTGAAACTGAGTAGCGAATCTAATAATCAATAAGTAAAATGTTGATAATTTATTGAATAAAAAAATCAAGCTTCCTTTTCTTGATTTTTTTCGAGGGGAGGGGAGTCGAGAAATGTTTTTCAACTTTTCACAAGAGACCTAAATGACACAGAAAGTAACAACTATAGGTCACCGTACGGCCTTCAACAACGAGCAAAGCCCATGCCACATAGTCAACTATAAAAGGCCCCGAAATGACAATGTAAAACATTTCAAACGAGAAAATTAACGGCCTCATTTATATATTAAACTGAACGAACAAGAATGTTTCCCCAGTACACGAATGCCCCATCTGCACTATCATTTTCTATGTTCAGTGGACCGTGAAAATGGGGTAAAATCTCTAATTTGGCATTAAAATTAGAAAGATCATATCATAAATAACATGTGTACTTAGTTTCAAGTTGATTGGACTTCAACTTCATCAAAAACTACCTCGACAAAAAACTTTAACCTGAAGCGGGACAGACGGACGAACAAGCAGACGGATGAACGAACATACGGACGGACGAACGAACGGACGCACAGACCAGAAAACATAATGCCCATAAATGGGCCATAAAAACAAATATGTAACACATAAACAAACGACAACCAAAGAATAACAGGCTCCCTACTCGGAGCAGGCACATATATATATAATGTGGCGGGGTTAAACATGTAAACGGGAACCCAACCATCCCTTTAACCTTGGACAGTGGTTTAACAGTACAACATAAGAACGAACTATAAAAATCAGTTGAAAAAGGCTTAACTCATCAGATGGACAAAATCATTCTGAACATCCAAAGTTACGCAATGATCCAAAAGTCTGGTCCGATGTCAAATGCATGGTAGCTATAGAACTATACAAAAATACAAGTGGACGTGGCCGGGTACTTGTACACCACAACAACAGAAAGACAATAGGAAAAGATCTGAGAGTACTGATAGTTCAAAGCCACTAACAACTGATAAAAAATTCATGCATCTAAGACTAAATTATCAATCCGTACACATCCAACATCCAATTGATTTAGTGTATAGAAACAGTCAGAGAAAAGATGACCTTGTGCAATGCCAATATACAGGTATCGACAGATTGTAGATCCATGAATGTGTATATGTATACAACATACTAGTAATATTTAGTTTGCTTTTAATTTACTTATACAAAAATCAATATTTATACCAATAAAAACAATATTCAATGATCTTATTACAGTGTTGATTGTGTAACCTTTTAGAATAAGTTTATTTAAAGGAGCGATACGTTTACAAGGATCATTTCTAAATTTACAGGCACGGGTAACAACATTTCCGTAAGAATGAGGATGTGCTATCCCGTTTGAAATAAGTGCAACCAAACTTCAATACCAAACTTTATTTCTATGGAAAAATTAAGTAAGGGTTTTAAGTAATTTATGGCAACAGTTAATTTAGAAAAGGACAACATATCCATAATGAAAGTGAAATCTCTCATGTGGATGAATGTGTCCAATGTAAATATTTATTTTCCCTTTTCATACTATTTTTTAAAAGACTTATAACTGTACTAAATACTATCATGTGTATCATGTTCATACGAGGAAGAGGCGGTTTTCCATATGAAGGTTTCTCCGTGTGCTACTGTAATTGGTTTAATAATTTTATTTTCATGTCAGAGATTCCAAACGTGTTCAACTTCCCTAAAGATAATTTTAAATAAGGGATAATTAGATTCTGTGCACAACTCATTTTATTTAATGAATGATACCAATTGGTAATCATCTTTTTTCTTCTGAAAATTTTAATGACACAAAATGAATAAACCTTTTGTTAAAATCTAAGAAACCAGTTATTAATCTTCATATGTAGGTCATATTTTTCATAAAAGTAAATAAATTAAGAAGTGTTTTTCCTGAAGTTTAGCCTGTAATCAAAGTTTAATAAAGTGTGTGTCTATCCCGTTTATTGTCTGCTAATTTTAATTCATAAAAAATAAATCATTGATAACAAATTGAATTCTATATTAATGTTTGAAAAAAAGTTTATGTTTTCCTTGTAATTTGCTAATGTACGACGAAATAAATCTCACAGTCTGTAGTAGAATTTTCTCAATTCTGAATTGTTCAAATCTGTTACACATTTTCACTGCTAAATCCTTAATACACTACAAAGGTCAAGCCGATTAATTCCGAAAGATAAGGGTATTAACTAAGGAATTATTTTCGAAGTAAGATGATATGGACGTCATATGACACAAGTTACAGTTTTCTGCACACACACACAGATGTTGTTTACTTGATGTCCAACTCCAATACAGATAAAAGTTTGATTGTTTGTGTAAAAATTTCCATCGAATCAAAACGAAAATTTAAAGATCAGATGACCATTAACAGTTACGAATTTTTTTAATGACATACATGTAGTTTAATGACAGTTCTTTAAATCTTGCATAATGCAGTTATCTATTTGCTGACGAAAAACTCCTATGGTTACTTCTGATTATTTGCTTAATCATCCTGAACATCCAAATTTTACACAATGATCTGAAAACCTGGTCCGATGTCAAATGCATGGTTGCTATAAAACTATACACCCTGTTGTATTCTTAGATTGTAACGTAGTCAAAATTAATTTCGCCGCCAGCCTGTTGGTCTAAAATGACAGAAGTTGTATCACAATCCTTGGGGAAACCAGCTCACATAAAATACACTTAACGGTATTATGTTGAAGTCCTCCACCATATTACGTTCACGAGGGACATACACTTGGCTTCCCATGCTGCTTAAATTATCAATTTCCCAAGAGCAACAAAAACAATTCTACTGCCAAGGCAAACTTATTCCAAAGAGACATATAACATCATATTACTATTCTATATGATATAAGCCACAATTCTCATGATTTTACCATAAAACATATACGACCATACATATACATATACATATACAAAATAATATCTGGTATTGTTTTCAACGGTATCAATAATCTACAGGCATTTGAAAACAAATTGGTTGAAATGACAAAATGCATAACCGCTTACTTTAAATTCGATTTTTTTATTTTCACTGAATATTAAAGAAAGGGTAACGCATATCATCTGTCTTGAAACAGCTGGAGAAAGATGGTCTTTATCAATTATTTTCCCTAAAAAAATAAATGATTATCATCTGATTTTTTGTATTCGAGTAAAGTGCTGTTGAGTTTACTTGTATGCATTTGTTTTTTTTTAAATATATCTTAAGATGGCAAATTGTAAATTATACACAAACACGTATATGTTGTACATATAAATAACTTGTACGTGTGTCTTTAGTTAAATTGTAAAAATGAGTCAGATACTTACTACATGTTAATACAAACAATCTACCTGATAAGTTTCGGCTTCTTTCATAAATTTAAGTTTTAGTGGGTAGGAGTTAATAGGATTCCATAATAGTACAAACGTACGTGTTAAATTCTAAATATGATAAGCATGATAACCAGATCATCTATTTTTTATAGTTTTAGTGACTCTGTGAATATATAAAAAAAATAATAAGAAGTGCGTTTAAACTCCGCCCACTGAAACATGTTGCAGATGGGAGTTAACGATAGATTATTTTGTAAAGTACAAATATATAATGTGTAGTATAGACATACGACATTCTTATTAATATATTAACATAAGATCGGTATGTAATAGTTCAAGAACAAAATTTAATTATCAATCATATCACAATACAATCAAACTAATCAAGTTAAATCGTTAAATTTAAAAATCGAAAAATATTGTTATTGTAAGTAAATGATTAAATTGACAATCACAATCAATACATATCATTAATGAACATAATATGGACAAATATAACTTATAATAAGTAAAAATTAATATTTTCTAAGCTTCTTTTTGTGTTCTAACAGTACTCAAATTATTGAAAGTAATCATGTAACACGATTGATAACTTATATAACTTTATCCAAATGAATTATGAACTAATAATTTAATTTTCGATGCAACGCGTCTTCTGATTGGCTGACGTGATTTTGTTATTAGCCCATAGACATAATTTAGTCATGTGACCGTGACGTCATCAACGTTTTTTCATGGTTTTGTACGGTTTAAAATGGAATTAAGAATTATTATCGAAATAACATAAAAAATGTGGTGCACACTGTTAAATAACCCGCTACGCGTGTTATTCAGTGTGCACCAAATTTTTTTATGTTATTTCTTCATAGACAGAAAAAATATTACAGTCACTCCTTAAATAATAAATTGTGATTTTGTTATGTGTAAAATTTACCTGTATTTGTAATAAAGGAAAATCTCACTTTTTCAAAACAAAATCTCATTCATCTTTTTATTTAATAATTATACGGTGTGTGTATTCTAAGGGTAAAAACTAAAATAATGAGTTAATTGATGGTTTCATTCCAGACGATGACGTATGTTTAGGGCATATATTGCTGACTAACAATAAGTAATGAATAAAAAGGAAAAAATGCTGAGATATGAAAAAGGCATTAATTGCAAGTATTACTTTGTTAAGGACATATTGACAGTTACAGCATATTTGCATGTTGGTAAATATTGTGTTCCTGATCATTTTACCACTTAAAGTTTCGGTCTATTTGTTCTAAATATAAAAAAGTAAAGCAGAAAATGTGTCAATAGTACACGCATTTGTATTTTAGAGTAAGAACTATCAGTCACCGTTGCATTTGTTGTGTTGTAACTTTGCAATGTTTAATTTAAAAACACGTTTCTTACCAACAAATTAAGCCAAAACGTATAATATTTTTTAGAATAAGAAGGGATTGTTATTTTATTAATAACCGTCTGCTAGTATAGTTCGTTTCTGTGTGTGTTGCATGGTTTGTTTTTGTTGCACTTCTGTGTTGACTTGAGTTATCATTGATATGTTCATAATTATAAATAAACTGTTAACAAAACTTTGAATTTTTGAAATAAAAAGGCTTTACTACCTCATAAATAGATAACTTAGCTGTAGGTCAAAACTTCTAGGAATTTTCGGTCATTAATGCTCTTCAACTTCGTACTTGTTTTGGCCTTTTAACATTTTTTGATTCGAGCGTCAATGATGAGTCTTCTGTAGACGAAACGCGCGTCTGGCGTATATATAAAATTTTAATCCTGGTATCTATGATGAGTTTATTCATTGTCTTTGTTATGTCGTTGTTTTCTTCTTATAGTGATGTCTTTCTCACGGTTTAAGCATGTAATCCAGATTTGTTTTCTCTCAATCGATTAATGACTTTCTGACCGCGGTATACTTCTGTTGCCTTTATTTGGAGTATGTAATATCGCTATGTCTATGTACCACACAGTAACTGTTGTTTGGCTTAAATGCCACAAAATGTTTTATCTACAAAACTAGAAATCTTAAACAAATGTTTTTAAGCTTTTCTGCCTAATGTTTTACTGGTTTTAAGAATTAATTCCTAGCTAATTGTTAATGTATGCCACTCATCTTTTATTCATACTGAACAACCTTTAACATTAGTTTGTTTCGACAATTACAAGTTTAAAATATGCTGTAAAGGATGCAGTGAGAATGTCTGATTGAGATATCTAATCACTGATTCATACTGTAGGCGTTATAGCCATTTAAAAAATACTATACACCCAAGAAACAAATGTATACAGAGATAGGTACAACCGACGCTAATCTATATCTAAAATAAGAAAGGATATTATTTTACTTTCTTAGCAAACATGAGAATTAATACATTTAAATATGTCTTTACAGAAAAAGCTATATCAGAAATACATAAAGATTGTCATAGAAAGTCTAAATTAGCCGAGACGAAATAAACTGTGTATATAACAAAAAGTTTTACTCACGAACCGGAGTTATCATCTACATTGTAAACTTGTAATAAATAACAACAGTATTTTCTTGAAATTGTGTGGAGATAAATATAGATGTAGTCTGTCGAATCAATTTAAATGACTTTTTCATGTAGGATAAAGGTTAAAAATGTATATGTTTATATTTCCTATAAGTGGTGGTATGGTTGCCAATGATACAACTATCTACCAAAATTCAAAAGAAATGAGAGTAAGCAATTTAAGGAAGAACATTCAACAACACGAAAACCCCATACCATATAGTTGGCTATTAAAGGCCCGCATGAAAAATATGAAACGGTCAAATTGTCTAGTTGTTTTAATCATTTATCGCGTTTAATGAATTTAGGTAGCATATATTTTAATAGGAAAATTGGTGTCATTTTTCATAATGACAATTAATGCCTATTCTAGAGGTGGCGTGAATCAGATGTGGATACTTAAAAATTCCAAAGATCTTTTTGAGTACATACAATCTAATTCTCTTTCATCTCGTAATAGTATTAAAACATTTGACTTTTCTACTCTTTACACAAGTATTTCACATTCCAAATTAAAAGACAAATAGAAAGAGTTGGTATTGCTTTGCTTCATAAACAAAATGGACAATGTAGATACAAGTATTTTGTCTTAGGGAGGGATAAATCCTACTTTGTAAAGGATCACTCTGATTCAAACAAAAAATTCTCTGAAACTGTCATTATCAAGATGCTTAATTTCTTGATTGACAACATATTTGTTACGTTCGGAGGACGTGTTTTTCAACAGACTGTCGGCATTCCAAATGGAACAAAGTGTGCCCCTCTACTTGCCGACTTGTTTCTTTATTATTATGAGGCTGACTTCATGCAGGAACTTCTTAGGAAGAAAGATAAGAAATTAGCAATATCCTTTAACTCTATTGTCCGCTATATAGATGATGTTCTTTCACTGAATAATTCAAATTTTGGTGACTATGTGGAACGCATCTATCCCATCGAACTAGAGATAAAGGATACTACAGATACAGTTTAGTCGGCCTCATATCTTGACTAACATCTAGAAATTGACAATGAGGTCGGTTGAAAACAAAGTTTTACGACAAAGGAGATGATTTCAGCTTTCCAACTGTGAACTTTTCATTTCTAAGTAGCAAGATTCCAGCAGCACCTGCATACGGGGTATATATCTCCCAATTAAGGAAGAACCGTTTCAAAAATGATATCGGATATGTTCCTTACGTCGTAACTACAATCCTCTTCCCTTTCATGAATGTGACCTACCCAATTGACTATGTATCGGATTTTTAATCACAGAAACAACACGACGGGTGCCACATGTGGAGAAGGATCTACTAACCCTTCCGGAGCACGTGAGACTACCCCTTGTTTTTGGTGGGGTTCGTTTTGCTTATTCTCTAGTTTTGTATGTCGTGTCATGTGTACTATTGTTTGTCTGTTTGTCTTTTTCATTTTTAGCCTTGGCGTTGTCAGTTTATTTTCGATTTATGAGTTTGACAGTCCCTTTGGTATCTTTCGTTCCTCTTTTAAACTTAAATATCGATTTTCGTTAATTTTTAAAGTATTGGGTTATAGATAGTTTAGTCAATTTTAGACTTTATAAACACTCAAGTATTTACAAAAAAGATGGAAATGAAACAAAAACACGAATATATGCGTAGGCGTGTTATTAAATGGACTACGACATTCGCGATTTAATTATGACGTATATCCTTGAGGAGGTACCGCAGACGCTTTTTCGTACATATGACAATAAATTGACGTATAACAGAAGAGAGGTATCAATGTAACTTAATTGTACGTTTACAAAACTGTTGGAAAATTAAAGATATTTTCTGTGAGTTATAATATAAGGCTTTACAAATATTTAGGTTATTACAAAAAGGAAAGAAAGAAAAATAAAACAAACTTATGTTGTAGGCGTTTGCAAATAGACATACCTCTACTACATTCTTAATTTGATACCTTATATATAAATCCTTATAACTGTAGAAAAGAAAGAAAAAAAAAAAACAAGCAAACCTATGCTGTAGGCGTTTGCAAAAAGACATGTTTCTACGTATATATATATATATATATATATATATATATATATATATATATATATATATATATATATATATATATATATATACAACTCGTCTAAACATCAACCCAACAATGTTAGATCTGTAAATTTGCTTTAAAAATTTACAGATCTAACATTGTTGGGTTGATGTTTAGACGAGTTGTATATACATTATGTACACAGCCATGTATCACCATCATTGATGGCGATCCGATGGATACATCTGTTGTAGAGTTGTCACTGACTCAGACGTACTTATATATATATATATATATATTTTGACAGGTCGTATGTATCAGCGACGATAATTCGTACGCTATTTTGACAATTAACTTAATGCGGAAATTGAAAAACGAAGGGCGAGACTCTACCGAGACCTTCCCAAGTTTTGCACCGAATACAAAAAAGTATATTTGTCTGATATTGACCTAATATTGTTTTATCCTGCAACTTAAATTAATGCATTGATAGCTGTTCAAATTGTTCACAAAATTTTAAACTTATTTTCATCCTTTAAGAAACCCCTGATTGTGGAAAAAGTTCTCCATGATGAAATTGACATTGCACAAAATATAGCTGTGTTACTATGTTTAGAAAATAAACACAACTAGTTGCAGTATAAATGAATGTATATGGTGGTCTTTTGTCCAACGAAATTGATATATTGATGTATGGATAATCATAATAATATCAGGCATCTTTTATGGAAACTCTTACGCTTATCAATTATCGCAGGCAGTAAGTGTAGATGATATTATTTGACCCTTTTCCGTAAATGGTTACCAGTAAGTTTGCAAATAAACGAATAGTTTCAAAAATTGATATAAAAAATGAGCTCAAATAAATGTAATAAGTATCGTACGCCCATTAGAATTTATCCTCTTCATTCATATATGTACATACATTTTTAAATAATTGTTATAATAGACCTTTGAAATTTACTTACATAAAATAATGAAAGTAAAAAGTAATATTGTGGCTTAATTTTTTTTTACAGCTCAGCACACTATGAATGCCTGAAGACATTCCCAAAACACAATTTCAGAGATTTATATATGCTAAGTATCTATCCTCAAAATGAACAAGAACGATGTTGATCGGAAGTTAGATTTTATAATGCCCTTCACTTAGAGATTAAATCAATTTGGTTATCGTTTACCTTTGCTGTTAAATTATACAAATACAAGTACTAGTAGTAAAAAGAAAAATCTTTTTTGAAAATGCCTTTAACATCAAAATTTAGCGCTGACTTATTGTTTGGAGAATTTTAAAATTAAGAAACTCTATTTCAAGTAAATGACAGAATTCTCTTGGATTCAATTTTCAGTAGGATATTTACAGCTTATATTTTAGTTGTATTATTTTTATCCTGTACGTTAAACACACAAATGTCTCACATACATATCAATAAATAACCAATTCAGTCCAATCAAAAATATCAGCAAATCCCATATATACTCCCCTCTCCTCGAAAAAAATCAATAAAAGAAAGCTTGATTTTTTATTCAATAAATTATCAACATTTTACTTATTGATTAATAGGTTCGCTACTCAGTTTTAAGATAACAAGCTTTTCATAACACTAAAATTGAGAATGGAAATGGGGAATGTGTCAAAGAGACAACAACCCGACCATATAACAGACAACAGCAGAAGGTCAACAATTGGTCTTCAATATGGGAATAATAAAGAAATCAAAAAATTAGATAAGTCAATGTGCTTGTTTTCGAGATATTAGCCATTGAGATTTTGGTGGGAAAATGTTCTCTCTTTATTTTTCATAGCTTTATCATTGACAAGTTTATGTTCTCAAAAACTATTAAAAAATAACAAAGATTTTATAACACTTTGACAGGTGGCTTATATTTATACATGTAAATGATTTATAAAAAGAAAAAAAAAGGGGTCAATTGGCAAAATATTTTAAAGCATTCAAATGGATAACACCGGAGGATTAAAAAAATCTGACAAAAATCCCAAAACATGACACGCGAACATCCTTAATTACATGAAATGTAATGTTTTGTAATTATATCATATCTATATATTGATATATAGATTAAAACTTAAGCTGATTATCTTTCGTAGAAAGTTGCACTAATTATAATTATTGGAAATGAAGCGGATAGGACTAATCTTATGAACTGTATTGACACTGTTGCACATCTTCTGCAATGTTAAGTAACGCCTACTTCAGATTATTAAACATATATAAGGTCGGACTTTAATTTCATTATTCATATAATCAGCACGATAGTAATCATGATATAAACGTTATAAGTGTAGCTGTTTGATGATAATTAAATTTGAAGATATAAAAAAATATAATTTTCATTATTATGAAGTAACAACTTCAACATTGGAGAAGAACAGGCCTAAATTATATAAATTTGAGGTATGATTTTAGTTATATAACTGTGTATAATTATCAACACATTAAAACAAATTTTACAATTTGGTAGTCCATGGCTTTATTCATCATGAATATATACGTTGATCATTTATAGATTCTATGAAGTCAAGGAAAGCGACGATGCATACTTCTTGTTAATGAAGATTGTTTCATACTAGTTATGGACGTACATCGTATTTATTTGAATTCTAAGTATTCAAATGCAATGTTACTGATGATGATTATCCGAATTGTGAATAAGAAATGTATACTATATATCATGTTGAATCAGAAGATATCTCAGAGTAACAATTTGCATTGCCCTTACTTTAAGATTCGGTGATAATGTTATGGAACATCGAATTTAAAGTAAGCGGCGCTGCAATTTGTTTTTTCCATCTGCTGCATATTTTACACTTTTCATCATGTGTTCATTTTACTTTTACGTTATTCAATTTAACCTCTACATACAGTTCTTCTGTTGTTTTTCTGTTGTGCTCATTTTATTCTTCAGCATTTATTTCATATAAGAAACTGTTCATATCACATCTGAGACTGTGTAAGTTTCTTTTTTTTCTGATTTTATTCGAGTTCTTTTTTCAACTCCAAATATCATAGTTTTATGTCATGATGATAAGAATCATTCAAAAGTATATCCAATGACAAACTAGAGGTAGTGCCATTTAAGCTTTGTAAAGTGTTATCCGTCCTGTTCAAAGTGATCAGGAAAACCCAATAAAACAATCCGGATAAACAATGAAAGAAATGCTCAATCTCATTTAGGATAAAAATTTTGAGAAAGCGTCAATAAATGTAATGATAAGAGGTCGAGAATTAGAACGGATATAAACGTGTACTTAGGTATATAAATATGACAAATTCCATGTCATGTCAGAGTAGATGACAAAAATTTTCCCGATGAAGTTGTCTGCTCTTTGGTGGTTGTTGTTTCTAATATATTTCCCATTTCCATTCACAATTTTGTTATTAACATTATATATTATAATAAGAGGTAAAGAAGGAAACGTGGATACAGATGTGTATTATAGTGTACACATATGACAAGGTTCATGTCTTTCAAAGTTGACAAAACTTTTTTTTGAGAAATAGAATAAAAAATGCCAAAGTATATCATGTGTTCATGTTGCACTTAGTAAGTCACATGTTTCCCAAGTTTTACCTCTTTTGGGGAGATACATAATATTCATGTATATTTTATTTTCTTTACATACTGGTTCCCAGATATGATATCTGTGTTTCATCTCACAGAGAAATAACTCTGTAGGGAATTTTAAAAGTTTCGAAACACATGGTAGCGACACAATTTAATTCTACGGCAGACCAAGTGTGAAGGGGTAGTTCAGAATTTTAGTATAAGTTTAAACTCTTATACATGTTTTAAATATACAGCACAGTCCTATATTTTGACTTTTGAATACAATATTTGTTCATATCCATTTTCCGTTCGAGGATATGATTTTTTACGAAACTTCATCGTAAAAGTCGCAAAGAGAAATTACATTGTCTATATTTATATTATCCCAACCAGAAGGAACGGTGAATGATTCACAAAATTTAATCAAATATCAGTTGGATAGTTAGATGGATGAACGTACGGACGTGTAGGCGGGTAGGTTTCCATTATACTATATACCAGCCGCCTTAAACGGCAGAAGTAAAACAAGATAACAATAAATGAAATGATCTATTGACATGCGTACTAAAGACTTTATCAGATATTTGAAAATATTTGAAAGCCAGGCAGTTTGCGAGGTTTGGCTAGCCAAAAAACTAGGTGCAACCCACCATTTTTCTTAAAATGTCCTGTACCAAGTCAGGAAAATGACAGTTGTTATCCTATAGTTCGTTTCTGTGTGTGTTGCATTTTCGTTTTTCTTTTGTTGTTGCACTTCAGTGTTTCTGTTGTTTTGTTGTTTTTCTGTTATAGTTGATGTGTTTACATCAGTCATGCCAAGAAATTGCCTCCGTTGAAATTCTGCAAATATCCCATAGAGAAAATTACATGGATGATTAATATTGACAATTTGGTATATGACCGTGTTCTAAGCGACATGTACATAATTTTAATGTCATAAATTAATTTGTAGAATGAAATCAAATCTTTAACTACTAATGAGTGCCGTAGGAGGTCTACCGGAATTTTTAGCTAGCATTTCTTGGCATGTTAATAAAATTGAGAATGGAAATGGGGAATGTGTCAAAGAGACAACAACCCGCCCAAATAAAAAACAACAGCAGAGGGTCACCAACAGGTCTTCAATGTAGCGAGAAATTCCCGCACCCGGAGGCGTCCTTCAGCTGGCCCCTAAACAAATATATACTAGTCCAGTGATAATGAACGCCATACTAATTTCCAAATTGTACACAAGAAACTAAAATTAAAATAATACAAGACTAACAAAGGCCAGAGGCTCCTGACTTGGGACAGGCGCAAAAATGCGGCGGGGTTAAACATGTTTGTGAGATCTCAACCCTCCCCCTATACCTCTAACCAATGTAGTAAAGTAAACGCATAACAATACGCACATTAAAATTCAGTTCAAGAGAAATCCGAGTCTGATGTCAGAAGATGTAACCAAAGAAAATAAACAAAATGACAATAATACATAAATAACAACAGACTACTAGCAGTTAACTGATAAGTTCGTAATCCAGATTCGTTTCATGTCAATCGATTTATGACTTTCGATCAGCGGTATACTACTGTTGCCTTTATTTACGGAACATTAAGTCCCATGAAACAAGAAAAAGATAAATTCAGGTAACAAACAAAACTGACGTTATCACATGAACATCTAAAGGTTCAAAACTTGGTGCTTTTACAGGATAAGCTTACACTGAAATACATCCATCAATACTTGATGCGACATCAAGGTATAACACCTTCTAGTGTAAAAGAGACTTGGACCATCTGTACGTGTTTATCATTGATATTCAGGTTCATAGTTCTTGGAATGAAAGGACATTTTGCTAGATATATGAGCAATTATAACAATCATGTTAATAAACATATTTTCTTTTCATGTTTGCATAATTATTTGAATGTTAAAGGCAAGAAATTTACAGAAAATGCATACATGACAATACATACATGACAAAACAATACATGACAATACATACATGACAAAACAATACATGACAATACATACATGACAATACATACATGACAATACATACATGACAATACAATACATGACAATACATACATGACAATACAATACATGTACACCATACATTTATGTGGAGCGCATTTATACCAAAGGTGTTATTTGGAAACTTGGATCGTATTGTTATACCGCGCAATAGCTACTGGGATATTTTGTGATACCCTTGACCGTCCGTCCCATTTTTATTCGCACTAAACTTGAGTTTGCCCAAAATGTTATGAAACTCATAAATAATACTAAGAACCAAAGGTTGCAGACTTGGTTCGAATTTGGGAAGCAAGTCAGTAACCATTCTATCTAGAGTAATGTCCAATTACACGTAAAACTTTAAAAATTGCATATTGGTTTTTTTTTTTTTATTTCTGCATAAGTTTTCCTGAACCAAATTTACCAAAACTCAAACACAATGCTTAAACCTTTTAAAACGCAGACAGATTACCTTTTTGGGTTGTTAGTCATTTACCGTTTTATAATAACGCCCTGTATTAACTTGCAAAGCTTGAACGAAGGCATTCGTATCATCGGACACATTTTGTGTTATAACAATAATTATTAACGAAATATACAATGATGGTCAAATAATATATTGATTATATTGTTATGAATTATAACAGACATAATATGCTGATCAAAGGAAACTTATCTGAATGATGAACTGCCTGCAAGATACAAACGAGTGTTGGGCTAAGGTACATTAAGCAAATGATATCAAAGGCATTGATTAAATGTTTACTCTTGTAGGTGTTTTTCATCATCGACTACCAACGCTAATTGTATTCCATTGCCATTTTCATTTATTTCTGGATTGTCTTCCTCATCCTTGTTTTCAGTCATTAACGAAGACAAACACAGCCTCTGTGTAACCACTACACAGGTTGATTGTACGCTGTAGTTTGTACATGACCTCATTCTGTCTCTGAATACAAGATAGAAAAGTTGCATAAGATTTTCAAAAAAGTATAGTAAAGGTTTGTCCTATTAATGTCACACAATTTCAAGTCAACTATACGTAAATAGCAAGAACTGCTATCTTATTTGTCCGCATTTTCTCGCTCAGTTTTGAGATCACGCGATTTCATACGTTTTCCTTTTGTTTTAATTTTATGTTGAAAATATATTAACGAGATAGATATATCAAAACACTGCTATTACTTTTTCATATACATAATCTGTTAATAAAGCACAGGTAAGATCCATAATGCGGTATACTTACAGAAGCCATTCGAAAGAGAAAAGAAGCGCTGCCGCTTCAGGTGGGATATTCAAGGCTGTGAGTAGGATAATCACAGTAATCAAGCTTGCCCCGGCCACAGACGGTACAGCCAAGGAAGAAAATGCTGTCAAAATACTGAAAAATGTATTGAACAAAATTCAAAAAATATCTGCCACTCAAAAAACTGAATATGGAAAACCTATTTCACAGCACTGGAGCATAAGATAGTTTTAAATATGATGCAATTTATAAACAACAAGATGGAAAAATCTATTTTGAAATAGCACAACGTATTTACAACAAGACCAAAACCTATCTTACCCCGTCTTGAAACCTTTATGCATTTTAAGTTAAGTTTACAAACCATGACACAAAATATGTGAGAAAAGCTTAACATTATGTAATGTCAAAAACAAATTACATGAAGATGTAGGATCGGTAAAAATATGCAAATATTTTTACAACTATGCATTTAAATAAATCAAATAGAAAATCAATGTAAGTACGGACAAACAATATTTCAAGATTTTGTGTGTCAAACTTATATCCTTTAGAATTAGTTTAGTTCGACAGAGTCCTACTTAATACTTGTATTCGTTTTTCAGCCGTGCAACTAACAACTATTTTATATGTAAAAAATGTATCATACTTGAATAGTGAACACTCACATGACTAAAATGACCGAAGCAACGTCCACGTCCTGATCAGTGATTTGCATGACAAACAAACAGGATATACTTATGTAAATACAGCTTCCACAGCGTCCGATAGCAGCACATAAGGGTATACTAAATCGAGTGACTCGACGGTCCACTTTGTTTGGTCCTTCTAATTGCCGAATACTCTCAGGGATAGCCATGGCTCTATTATGAGAAATGGTCAAGATCACCATTATATGTATTGTATTTCATATTTCTTAATATGCAATAGCGTTTCTCACGAAGTTTACATGTTATACGTATTGTACTATGTGTTACTTGCTGGCGTTTAATTTTATTCTTTGTATTCATGTGACATGTTTAAGGCTTGGTGAATGCTATATTCAATGATTTGATTGTTACATGCATGTTGTTCTAATTTCGAGATAAGCATTTGACTCCAAAATACTGTTTGTCTCTCTCAGTAGCTTTGATCGTTGACAAAATGAGTGTATATATATATATTTATAACCACCAATAATATCTTGTCATTAATATGTATTAATATTGTGTATTACTTACGTGCTAGAAGTAGCAAAAACTATAACAAAAGCATTAACTAATGTGAAAAGGAATTTAAACGGATTCATTTTCATCAGAGTGAAATACGTAATTGGTACTGCTGCTATTACCACGAGTAAATAACCAATCATTTGTGTTGCTATGTATAATCCAAGTCTACTGAAATCATCCTCCAAGTTCTTTGTTCCTCCAATAGTTTTACCAATCAAACTTGCCACACCAATTGGTGTGAACCTGAAAAAATGTTTTTTTAAGTAAAATTACGAGCAATTACAATTGTAACCTTTATTTCACGGTTTACGTAACTTGGACATGGATAGTACGAGCTTGGAACGTTATCCTATGTTCATTGTTGATTTTACTTGAAGCCTACTCTTATTATCTTTGGTTTTTGAAGGAATGAAATGAAAAAGATACTTTATAATTCCAGGTTAGCACCAACACATATAGTCAACTTGATCTAATGTCAACTTAATATGAAGAAATTCAAACTTTGTTTTAGAAATTTATGATTAAAAAAACGTACAATTTAAGAAAGATTTGTTATAAAACATTTCAGAAGCTAAGTTCTGGCTGCAGTGCTACTGAGCATATGATGTCTTCGGGGAATGATAGTTCACCAGCAGTGGTATCCACCAGTTTTGTAAATAATTATTGTTATGTATGTGCATACAACGAAAACTCTGTTCTATCATGGTTATGAGGACGAACTCAAATTGACACTTAACAAATTGATTGTCGACATCGCGAATTACTTTATCAACATGAAGTGTCCGTGTATGATCTGACGAGTGAAATGTAATCGCCTTAAAAAATCTAAAGACATAACAAATAGTCGTGTGATCTGTAAATTTGCCGTTAGTATTAGATTCCAATTATTGAAAATTCGACCAATGCTAGATTTGTACGGTTGGTAATGAATGCATAGCAAAAGTCGCTATCCTTATTTACTCGCCTATACTCCCTCCTGGCATGTATACTAAATATATATACTTTCCACATGATATTTGTAAGTCCATATCTTTTTGCACATTAATGTATTTTTGTATGCAATCACTACTATATGTGACTCCTGGTGTTTTCCAATGTATTACCTAAATCCACCTACTATACAAAACATCACATTGTTAAAACACAAATTACATCCACAAATATATTTTTCTTACCAAACTAGCTTTCCTAAAATCAGTAAGATAATTTCAGTAGCTGAGTAGAAGAATTTGAAGAAAGGTTGTCCAATTTCTTTTGCTGATGCCGTGGCAATTCCGAACACAGCACAAGCAATTAAAATACCTGTCAATGAAGAAGAAAAATACGAACATGTAATTTATTATATTTTGAGAACCTAAATTTAAATGCGTGATAAATTACAGCCGATTTCAATGAGTGTGTAGCTAAAGTTAATATCTTTAGTTAGCTTGTTTGTTAGCTGAACCGTGACGTAATTGTTAAATAAAGTATACTACCCTCCTTTTGAAGTAGTCTAGTCCTACAGACATATAGATTGGTTATCTGTCGGACTAGTCTTCTCTTAAAGGAGGATAGTTTACCTAGCAATGACTTTACGGTTCAGCTAGCAAACAAGCCAACCAAAGATATTACCTTTGACTATACACTCATTGAAATCGGCTGTACCAAAATTTAAGGATAAAATATATGAAATTATGAAATATGAATAAGTGATGAAATAATTTTCTCGATTTTATGAAAGTGTTTATTTTGTTGAAACGGATTCTTGCAACGAAATTTTCAAATTGTGTGACTTTCTGTTTTAAATTAACGTTGTTCAAAGTGATATTTTAGGATAAAGTTACAAAACTCAGATTTATTTCAAATTGGTAAAAAACTGCATATGTTTTCGATTGTTATTGGTTTTTTTTTTTCATACAGGTACTGAATACAGAAAGTTGATTCACGAATGTAAATTGGATGTCCTGATAACATACAAACAATAAGATGAGTTAAATATCACCTCTATTTACGTATACTATGATAAAAAATTAAACTCTGTTTCTGCAGAATACCTAGATTCATACTAAACATACTAAACCGATAGTTTAATTTTGAGATAGAATATTTTGTATTCAGTAAGTATTCAATCTTCTATTTGTTTTATGATAGAAATAATTGAAGTAGTAAGCTCAATAACTTTACCTAGAATATTTGTACTATTAGCAGACGACAGATTTTTACCAGTCACCACAGTTTTTATTACTTCTACGATTGTTCCATTTACTGTTTCATTTACCCTGTATTGTTCTGTATCATAGCTCGTCATTGTCTGAAAAAAACCAGAAAGTTGTAAGATATATATCTTTGTCAAACTTCAATGTGATGCTTCGGGTAGTGTAGAAAATTTCATGAAATTTTGTATCCTCAATGCTCTTAAACTTTGTACTTGTTTGGATTTATTCATTTTGATATGAGCTTCCCTGATGAGTCTTATGTAGACGAAACGCGCGTCTGGCGTACTAAATTATAATCCTGGTACCTTTGATAACTATCATGAACCTGACTAGCAATGTGTCTTCAGTGATATATGCTAGATGCCCTAGCGTTTGTTCATCCAAATCATGATGAAACCTTGATGTGCTGATGTGCAAGAAGAGTAACAAAACTAGAGAGAATCCTGGACAAGAAGTCAGTGCTGTACACGAAGAATATACAATCTAATTATTTTGTTTTCATATGATATCTTAGGTTTATAACTGAACATTGCATATCAATAGATATATGTATGTTGACTTCATTCCCGAAGTTTTTATTTACTGGGGTGTAGTTCCTTCTTGGCCTAACAGTCATCCCTACTCAAATGTGGATTTCAAACCCTATTTGATTTGGAAAATAATCTGTAAAAAAAAAAAAACATTTAAAGACTGTTCACATATATGTTAATAATACATACGCCCTTTTATTGTAAATATCATACACTGACAATGAACAATTAAGGTTCAATGTGCTATCATAAATTTAATTAACAGTTTTATTTCCGATTCCGTAGATGAATTACAAACTTACCTTGCGAAATGTCGCAGCTATCAAATTGCCAGGAAAAATGTTTCTATTAAAAAGAATATCAAAATGATAACACGATATATTGATGAAAAAAGAGAAGTATGAACTCATCATAGATACTGGGATTAAAATATGTGAGAATTGTGCTTCATAGACTGTGACGTAATATACAGTTGACGTAAAACCTTCCATGTTTTAGTGGAAAAATTAAACAATAAAGTTAAAGGTGAATAAAAAAGATGTAGGATATACATTTAAAAAAAAAAAGAAGCAAATTAAAGACATTTTGATATTCATTGTAAATCATTGCAATATTATACATAGTCTTCCTGGTCGATCTCACAATAGCTGTCTGAAATTATTGTCAGATATTTTATGTCAAAAAAATTTAAAAAATGAGAACAGCGCGTTATAATTGTATTCGTCCAAAGACATTTTCTTGATTAAACTACATCAGCGACTACAAAAGCCGAATATTTGAGCACCAAGGAGATTTAGAACCGAAACCGTTGAGGAGCTATATTACGGAAATGGACCTTAAAAACCAAATCAATATAAGGTCACCTTTGCTTGAGGGAGTTGAAAAATTTAGTTTCTCTATCTTATAATTCCAAAATTTATAAACGCACAATCTTAGAAATGTTTGTTATAAATCATGTTAATTCCGAAAAACTGACTCAAGATGCGATGATAAAATTGAGAATGGTAATGGGGAATGTGCCAAAGAAACAACAATCTGACCATAGAGCAGACAACAGCAGAAGGTCACTAACAGGTCTTCAATGCAACGAGAAATTCCCGCACCCGGATAGTCCACCATAAGAGGTATTTAAGTTATAGTATTATTCAGTGTTTACAATGGTCATGTAAATCAAAACAAAGTAGGGTCTAAACAATGTATGTTAAAACATTAGTATTGTCTAAATAAAACCACGATCGTTCGAGTCAGTTAAAAAAATATGTTGTTTCTATTTTATAATTACATCTTCAAAATGTCAACACTATGATTAATAACAAGACAACTAACAGTACCACTAGTACTATTTTTTGTGACTAAAAGGGGGTTCCAATAATGATAATGAAAACAATTTGAATGTTCCTTTTTTACCATTATGTAAATAGATAGTGATCTCAATGGCACCAATATTTGTTTTTGGAGGTTTCATTTCAGAAAAAAATATTGAAAACAGCTTTTTATATATTATATTCGTCCAAAGCCTTTTTTCTGGCTTAACCTTCACTTGGAAGGCTCAAATCCGAATATTTAGAAAAAAAAGGTCAACGATGTAAACATGGTAAAAGAAATGAAACAGTCAAATGTAGAACTTCTTCGTTTTTACTATTTACATTTCTGATTTCTAACATTTAATCAACTACAAAAATGTCTTCTCAATGCTAGATACCCTTAAATCCAATACTTATGACATAAATTGCGAAAAAGTTACCGGGAATTTTACTCAAATAAATATAAGCTTGACTTGATGTATTTGTATTTTCACATATACAGACAAAATTCAAAATGTATCATATTTTGATAACGATACGAATTGAATTCGCTGAAGTATAGGGTTACAATTGAAAAACAGTTTTGCCTATCTAAATTTCAATAATCATGATAATAGATCTCTTTTAATTTTGATATGTAATAAGTAACATTTTTCACATTATACAATGTATTCATTTCAATATACCATTCCAGTGAACAGAATGTTTTAATTTCGATACAATTTTGTCCTTTATTGTATATTTTTTCCCCAGTATGCATTGAATGTAAACTGTTCTAACTTAAAAATATCAACCTATATTCCTTTTTGTAATATGGATACATCGACATGAGCAAAAGTTACACATGCTACAGCTGTAGAAGGAACATTTACTTTTTCTAAAAAAACTATAATTTTTAGGTACTAGTTGTCAAATCCGAAGTTAGAATGCAGCTCTTTGTGGACAACTATTAGTCTTTTCATATGGTTTTCATTTGGTCATTGCATTTTTTTTTTATTTATTTCGAGATAAGATCCCTCTTGTTTCTTGTGTCCCTCTTTTAATTACTCCTTATTTAACCTTCTTTTTTTCAACTGAACTTGGTAAACAAATTTCAAAAAACAACACAGTATATTTGACCAATGAAATGGAATTACAGCTTAAACAAAGGTAGCTCAACGGACTCATTCCTCGATACAAACAATAAACTTATATAATTGAAATTACTGTGTAAGAATACATGTTTTTACTTTTAAAAATTCTTATAGTTACTTATGTCCCCATTAATGTTCAATAATAGGAAAGCTTATAATAGTTATATATCTAGAGAGGTCAAATAAAAATAATAAAAAGATCCACAATGTTTCGAAAAGAGAAACATAAAAACACTGCTTTTAATTGCAGTTTTGGTATGTGTCTGTACAGTATATTAAACATTATTTCACCCTTATTTTACCTCAGTAAATCGGCAAAAATATCCTCCGTTTCTAAAGGAACCGAGTTAAAAGCATGGACTTCTGTTTTAGCAATTTCCCCTAAAACAGAAAACATATCACACTTTTCGTATCTTCTTAACTTCAATTCACAGAAAATGCATTACATAATAGTATTGATATGTGACTAATACATAAATTATCAACTAGAAAATGCTTTTATCAGGCTTACAGTTCTTTACATTCCTCATTTCCATTCTAAATTTTATACTTTAATCAATTCTCTTCCTAATAAGTCGACATATTCTGCTTCCTTGTCATTATTTAAAGTATGAAATATTATTCCCCCTTGTTGGTAAGTATCAATTAGATGTAATAAAATACTGCCTTATAAGTAGATACCCAATAATCATAAACATGTATTACCAATTGAATATGTATCATAATAAGAGAAGTAGTCATTATCCAATCGAAAGTAAGAAATATATCAAAACTTCCTTTGAGTTTTCTATACTTTCTAGTAATCCCGTAAAGCAGTAAAATGATTCAATGAATTGTCAGTTACATATCTATATATATATATATATATATATATATATAACTGTCATTTCAATATAATTACATTAGATGTATGTTTCATTATAAAACGTTATTTTGATTGGCTAAATGCACAGCACGTGATATTCCTCAAACAATTGCATTACACAATAAAACTTAGTATTCATGATAACACGAGGTCCGACAATAAAGTGCACAGTTGAATTAAATAAAAAAAAAATGATAAAAAAAATTGTGTTTTCATGATCCTAGCTAAAAAATGTAATTATAAATATTGAATGCTTCTTTTTGTAACTTCATAGGGTTGTAAAAGCGTTGACCGTGCGCACATATTAGAATGAAACGCTTCTGCGCTTCATACAAAATGTACTTTGGTCAACGCTTTTACATCCCAATGAAGTTACAAAAAGAAACATTCAATTCTTAACTAAATTGCAATGCAGCATTTGCCAAAAAAACAAAGACAAAAAAATAAAACCCGAAGAATAACGTTAACAACGTCTTTTGACAATTGATTATCAAATATAGTTTGTGTGGTACTTGTTATTTCCAGTGGTCTGAGTAGTTCACTTATTTACAGCAAACATGAGCCTCTCAACACTGAGGTCGTGAGTTCAAACCCGCCCATGGTATCAGACAAATAATAGTACACTAGAATCAACACAGAAAACTAAAGACTGGGCAACACAAAACATATATAAAAGAGGGGCTTAAGATACCAGAGGGACAGCCAAACTCAGAGATCGAAAATAAACTGACAACGCCATGGCTAAAAAGACAAAAGCCAAACAGACAAATAATAGTAAACAAGACATGGAAAACTAAAGACTAAGCAATACGAACCCCATTAAAACCTTGCATTGCTCTCGGAAGGGTTAGCAGATCCTGCTCCACATGTGGCACCGGTCTTGTCGCTCATGGTATTAAAAACCCGGTAAATAGTCTAATTCGGTAGGTCACATTTGTGAAAAGGGAAGGGGATTGTAGTTACGACATAAGGAACATATCTGATATCAACTGTGGAACGCTTATTCCATAACAGTCAACCAACTTGTGATGGCGTCCGTAAAATGTTTGATTGTTTTAATTAAGTTTAAAGATAAGTAATTCAATACTACCTCACCTGGTCGGACGATAACGCAAAGTATACTACCAACTAAGCATCCAAGGAAATTCATTGACATTATATAACCAAGGCATACTAAGCTAATTTTACCATTTGCTTTAGGATCTAGGGTTGCTGTTCCTGTTAAAAAATTTACATGGATTTCATCAATGAAAATAGTATAAAGGAATATCAAAAGTATAGTTTCGTTTAAGATACAAGTGTAATCATTTATCAAAGATTAATGAAAAATTAACCCATAAATACACAAAAAATGAAACAGTACAGTTAAAATGTAGCAGTAATTAGAATTAGTATCAGTTTTATGTAAACTGGTAACGTTTCATTCCTATACAGATAGCCTCAACTTCTGTTGTGTCACTAAGTGTTTGTCTCATGTAGGTTTATTTCGCTTTTCTTTTTATTCATATATGACTTTTTTTCAATCGTTCCGTGATGATAACGTTTAACATGGCTTTTTAACAGTTTTGATGGATTTTCACTTTTTGTATTTACCTTAATTATCGGCATTTTTATAATACTTTTATACTATATTTTTAACATGTTATATTTTGAAAATGATTTCTTGAAATTGTCCTAAATCGTTCATTAATGATTTTCATAATAGTTTCTCTGTTTTAGTGAAAGTATCATGTACTAATTACACTTTCCGATATGATTGGAAACATAAAATCAAAAGGAGAAAAAAAAACCCTTAAAGAAACTGATTTGTTTTACTTTTCAAATGTCTCAATTTATGACTGTATTTGAAATATGCAAACGTATCCCATTTTTTTTTATATTCTCAAATTTTGTATTTAAACAAATTTAATTAACGGTTTCTAGTATGAAAACACTACACCTAACAACCTAACCACATGCACTCACATTAAATATCTGAATTACCTGTTATAACTGAAGATACTATCAGAGGAACAATCATCATTTTCAACATGTTTAGGTAAACCTCCCCTAAAATACCTGAAGAAATACAAATATCTACTGGTAAACATGTTATTGATGATAACAAAATATTAGTAATATCATTCAATAGATTATTACACGAGAAAAGACATAGCTGCAAATGTTTGCACCTATCCTAAGTCAGGAATCTGATGTACAGTAGTTGTCGTCCGTTAATGTAGTTCATACGTGTTTCTCGTTTCTCGTTTTTATATAGATTATACTTTTGGTTTTCCCGTTTGAATGGTTTAACACTAGTTATTTTTGGACCCGTTTTAGCTTGCTGTTCGCTGTGATCCAAGGCTCTGTGGTAAAGGCTGTACCTTGACCTATAATGGTTTACCTTTATGAATTGTTACTTGGATGAAGAGTTGTCTCATTGGCACTCATACCACAGTTTTCTATATCTATAGATCAAAACTTCGTATTCTTTTATTATTCGTTTACTAGTACTCTTTTTCTAATGGCTTTTAACCAATGGTTGCATGTAAACTATAAGAATAATTTAGGATGAAAAAGTAGCTATGTGTAGCTTCCTACCGGTTAAAGTATCCCTGAATTGTTTTGATAAACGCCCAAAATCAGTAAGACTGTAACTTTCAATTGCAGGTCACAAATAAGAAACTACCAAAGGTTTATGTTTTAAATCAAGAAAATAAACACCATCAACCCTTTTCAAACAAACAGGTAACGACGATGACCAGTTATTATATATAGATGTGTCTGCATTGCCATTAAATAATATCCCTTAATTAAACTTGCTTGTATGTAAAAAAAACTTAGTTTACTTACCAACCCACATGAGTGTACTATCTGTTGGGTTTGTATTCCGAACAATCACACCTATGATGAATCCAATTGCAGCCCCTACTAAGGTTAAAAGGACCAGCAAGTTTGCTTTCACAATTTCCAAGCACTTTTCTCTGCCTTTTGGCATATTGAAATTATTGGAGAAGAGTCGGTATGAACACGTTTTATTAATTCATCAAATGTTGGACACATTTAGCAAAAGTTATATATATACCTTAGAAGTACTTCATTTATGGAATGAGGAAAGGTGTAATTTTTTTTTATTTTAAAACTGTGTGTCGAATTTCATACTTTTACATATCAAGGATATGCATCTTAATTGGGTTCGAATTCACTGTCGTTTTGACATATCTAGATGATCACAACCAGGAACAACTCAAATAGGCAGAAAGATTTCTTGGTGTGTTATATGAAATATGAAACCAGACAAAACCAAGTATGATCACCTTTGAATTAGGCGTTCAATATCTTTTTTCAGTTTTAAGTACTTGAGACTGTGGCTTAAATATTTTTAAGCTTTTTTTAAAAAGCTTTAATTAATACAAAACTTTCAAACCGATGACCTCACTTTACCATTTCAACTATCAATTAAATTCCTTTTTTAAGAAAATCTCATACAAACCATAAATGTCGTCACCAGTGTAGTCGTAAGAACCGAAGAGATATATGTAGTTGTATGCTAGTTTTGTTTTAAATAACTATTTTTTTTTACCATTGACAATGATTAAAGTCATAAGAAACCTCAAATTAAAAAAAATAATGCATACGTGTTTTTATAACACAATGAATAGTTTTCTTTATAAAACTTATGTACATATACTTTTTTTCTGAAGAACATTCTTTAATTTGTTCATATTTAAAAGAAGTTTACTTTCTTTTAATTGCTTCCTTCCAGGAAGCAATTCCCAGACATATTTTCCGTATTCAAAGTGACCTCAGTGTGACCCATCTCGTAAGAATTCGGTGATCGCAATACGCATGGATGTCCATAAAATAAACTATTATCTGATTGTACATGTTAAACACGTGCTTAATATCCATGTTGTATTGTTGATTGTTGACAAACAGGTGACAATCGTTAAACTTCGGCTTCAAAACACGAACTTTCATTACCTGCCATATTTTCACAACAACACTGACCGATTGAAAAAAAAAATTGACGATTATACGAAATTTATGCGAAAAAATTTATCAGATCGTGCACAGAAGACTAAGTTTATGATGTTTGTATGCATTGGTTCAAGAATTGGAATAACATTATTTTTCACCGGTCATTCGTTTATTATGACTTTAAACTAATAGAACATATTCATATTTATTACCCGATTGATCCTTGTCCTGACATGTTTATTCTTTTAATTTCAATCAACGATTGGTTTGTTTGATCTCATTTTGGCGTCAAGTGTTCTTGTTTTCCTCTAAAAAAATTATGGTGACGTCATGACAAAAAGGTCATCATGACTGATGACGTCATAAAGAAAGTACACATCATTTAGTAGATCAGTAGGGGAAAAAAGAGGAATAAATGTGTCTGCATCTCGACAAAAAATGATAAAAACATCAGAGGAACAGATTCCACCACCAAATATCGTGCCATACGATATATGATTTACTTTGTTTCGTTTTTCATTGATTGATTTAAAAAGTGTATGTTTTAAAGTTTTGAAAATTTGAAGCGTGTTTAACCCGTATCTTTTTCATTAAATGTCCTGTGCCAAGTTCTCATCAAGTAGTCCTTTTCTATGTATGTTAGCGTTTGTTTTTTTGTTGCAGTTCAGTGTTTCTGTTGTTCCTTTGTTTTCCTCTTATAGTTGATGTATTTCCTTTGGTTGAAGTTTGTTACCCCGGATACGCTTTATTGATTTATGACTATTGATCAGCAGTTACCGTTACCACTGTTGCTTTAACATGTTTAATTGACACATTGATGTTTAACACACCACGATCTGCTCATGTTCTTACAGGATGCGAGGTCTGCTTTCTTTAGAATAGGCAAAAAGACAGTTTATAAAGTATCAGCACAATCTATCCGTGTCTGGTATTGACATATGTTTCAGTGTGAAGAGATTTCTAGAATCTATATGAACCTAGATGCAAGGCTAGTTCAGTACATGTTGATCTCAATAAACTGAAAGTAAAGTCAGCCCTATCTAAAACTCTTCCTTAGTGATACTACCTTTTCAGAGCCATCATTTAGGCAACATATTCTCCGAGGTTAACTCTAAGTTAACGTCTGAATAAATGACCAAATCGCCAAACCACCAGCCGGATCACCTTAGGAATATGGATAGAAAATGGAAGATCGTTCAATTGTTCCAGTATGTTTTGAAGGACTAATGTACTCCAAATTTCCACACGTAAAGAAACACACAGCTTACATATGCTATGAATAGAATGTGTCATGCATTTGTTGTTGTCAGGGCAATGTTGATTTTTAAAACAAGCTTACTCATCAGACTTTTTTCAGAGGATTGCTTCATTGAGGGTGGTGATTGAACTATGAACCTCAATGTGTAATTGCACAATTAGTCATGTGTTTTGCTGCTACTGGCCTCTGACTCCGATGTAAACGGAGATATCTTTTTCATAAAAGGAAAACACGACGAACAAAACATAAAAAACTTCCCAGAGGTATCTGGCCTTGACGTGGTTGTTAGGTTTTCAAACCAAAACCAACAGAAGACATTTTGTATCGAATATTTTAGAAGTGTTTCATACCATGATATCGACATCAAAACATCATTTAAGAGTATTGTGTTACCATTTCAAAGTACTCAATATCACATGTGGCATGTTAACAAAACTTGAATGAAAACGTGTTTACATGCTATCATTAAAGTATTGCTTAGCTTACTACCAAAAGAAATATTTTTGTTAATTATTACCGATATTTTGTTTTTATAATCTTATACGTTTGAAGCGGCGGGGGTGGGGGGTGGGGTATTGGCATTTATCGCTGACTTTCATGCATTAAAGTGATAAACTGAATTTGTGCAACGATCATAGAGCATAATGCAATTCGTCGCTGGGCTTCTAAATTGTCGTATCTGACTTTTTGGGCTAAAAATGCTTTTTGACACCAATGGTCTGGGCGGGAGGAAATCTTTGGTATTACAAAATAGCATACAGTTAGACCAATCAAAATGTGTGAAATAAGACATATTACAAAATTGCCAATGTCAGTTGTTTGTAAAGTTTGCTTCCTAAATGTTGTATGAAAACTTGAAAATCGTTGTAGAATGGCTTTGGGAAAAAAATAATTGTACATTTCTTTATTTCTGTGAAAATAATTTAAGTTCTTGGATAATCCAGAAATGTCAAAGTTTTTATTTCACTGCTATTTACAAAAATGTTCAAGTTCACATACAACATTTTGGAAGCAAGCATTTTGCCAAAATTTTCAAAGCCTGTTTGTGAGACATTTTTTTTTCTGAAAAAATTGTACAACATTTTAGAAGCCCAGCGACGAATTGATTTTGTTTTAAAAATTCATCAAAAGGGAAGCCGATAAATTTCTAAAAATGAATATCTAAAAATCCAACATTGATTCTGTTCTCAGAGGACATTCATAAAAAATTTGCACCTTTTGACACCCTAGGACAAACCTCTAAGAACATTATATTACTCTTTAAAATAGACCACATACGCCGTGGGGTATTTCGGTCCATCATATATATGATTTAACCTCAACCTATAAACAAAATCCAAGGGGTCGCATGAAATCCAACTGCGAGACTGGGAACGTCGACTATATTTATTCTCTCACAACTCAACAACTACGGAAAGAAGTGACATGTCAGAAACAAAATGTCAAACCTAAAGTGTAAGCAAACGATGATATTGCTCAGTATGACATTTTAGCCCAGTCAACATCGGTTAAGCCGTTCCTGCTATGCATGCCTGACCAGCTATGATATATTGTATCGATCGACATATTCGTGATGGCAACGGTAACACTCCTGTTATGTCGATTTCAGTCTCGTTTCTCATAACTCTTTAAGAGTCATTTTGTGTAATGAGTACATTCCTGATAATGCAATCCATCTATTGGGAATTAACACGAACGTGGCATATTAGAAGAGATTTATTAACCATACGACGTGAAAGGTATGTTAATGTTGAGAAATGGGAGTTTAATATTGTAACGCTGAAATCATTACGTTTGTCATAGATTCTAATTTGAAGTCATCTACTTGTACCAACATCGAGGAGTAAAATAAGATATGAAGCAAATCTTCTAGGTTCGATTTTATCATAAATTTCTTTGAGTTTTCTTTGGTATGTGAAATGCAAGCACGCATTGCAATATTGAATGCTGACTGACACGACAGCATCAACCTATTTGTGAGTTTATTTGAAGATTTTTGCAAGTTTGTTTTTCGTTTTGTCATTGAAATGGTTTTATATGAAGCCTGCTTCCTTTGAGTATCACAAGGACTGCAAGTTGAGGGCACAATTAGAACCCATTGGATTAACCACTGTATGCTGAAATGTAAAATAAAATATTGCTGTTTATATTATTATCTTCGGTGTGTTTGGTGTTGAAATCGGTGCGGTTCTTCTAAACAAAAAATTTAATCTAAAACAATAACTGTGTATAAAAATTTCAATCTTTGTAGAAAAAACCTTTCTTAATGAAAATTTCCATCTGATTAACAACGCTTGTTAAAATTCCCAATATTTATCAAAAGCTTGTTTAGTGTAAGACCTTTAGAAAAATGTTCAGTCAATCATTTTGACGACCCGGCTACATATCTTTTTTTGTATGGTTTTTCGTTTAATCAATGTATCCAGTATCACGAGGGAATATTGGCTGTGTCTTTGTAATACCAATGCTAAAGGAAAACAGATTACCTTAGAAATTTTAAAAGATTTTTCTTTTTGCGAGTTATGTAGAGGTAAATCTGGAATTCCAAGTTTTGTTTTGAACTCTCTTGTTCGATAGTTTGAAACCATATAGTTTAAAATTAATATGACAACAATGTCGCTCCTGAAATTAATATAATGTTGCGATCCACTTTTTGCCAATTGAAAGTTAACTTTAACCTAACTTTTTTTAGTTCGAATCGTCGAGTTTCGCCTGGAAATGTAAAATGACTATATAAAATGACCTAGAATTTGAATATTAGCTACTTCGGGTGGATTTTGTAGGAGGACGGGGATTTGGCCCCCTTTATGGATCTACATATATATGTATATACTTTTCACAGGTATCATTCCTAAAGTTGTTCTCCCGCCCCTTTCAAATTGTAGAATTTACCATTATGTGTGTACTTCAGGTCTGTTAATCCATTTCAAACATCTGTAACTGTATTGAGTGTTGCATTATTTATTAAATGTAAAATATAATAAACTGGCAACATTAACATTATATCTTATAAAACATACAATATTTATGCAATATATTATACTTAGTTAAAAGCTATATAATGTGGTATATTATTGAACAGAATGTATGTTAGGTATTGTGCATTCATCTTTATTCGTTGGATACCAATTTTCGTGAGTTTCGTGGGTACAGTTAAAACACGAACTAAAGTGTTCAACGAATAAAATATTTTCAATAAACTTTGTATACAGATATTGGCAAAACCATGACGAAAATGCTAGTTTTCAGCTATCCACGAAAATTGATACCAACGAAAATGAATGAACCCACATTATGATATTTTGAGGTATTCAATTTTTCCATTTTTTAAATACACTGGATACGATAAAATACAAAATATGTTAATAGTTATGTAGAACTGGTAATGAAAAATATAAGTTTGGCGTTGTATTTCAAAGGCGTTGATTGAATGTTTCCTATGATAAATATGTATCGTCGTCAACCATCTCAGCTCCTGGAATTCCATTTTCTTTTTCATAAAATACATCCAATGTCTCATCATATCTGTTATCAGTCTTTAATGAGGATAAACACAGCCTCTGAGTAAACACTACACATGTCACTTGTACGCTGTAGTTTGTAATTGACCTCATCCTATCTCTGAAACGGGAAATTTATTAACAGTGTTGTACGATGACAGCATGAATACATTAAACAAAGTACATCTAAATGTTTGTCACGTATTTGGCATATACATCAAACACATACAGTTATACCACCCGGCATCAAAGAAGAATGTGTCTGAGAACACAACTGCCGATCAAGCTTTGCAATTTTTCAAGTAATTTGGGGCATAACCCTATATCCATAAGTAGCTTACAATATAAATTCAAAATCTGCATATGTGTTGTGGTTCTCAGCATTCTTTAGCGTTTCATAAAACATGAATGGGGAAAACTTATTTTTAGTGTGCTAAAACATGTAAAACAAAACGTAACGAATTGCATTGTTCGAAGTTATAAAGTTTTATAAATATAGAACGGTTACTCATTGCCCTAATTCTAGCTCTGTCCAGAGGTTTTGGTTCATTGTATTTGGTTTGAATTTCATAAAAGGAATATGCTCAATAAGGGCCATATTTGGCCCCAATTATTAAGTTCAATGTAACGAGATGAAAAGTGTTGAAAGTATACTTGATTGATTGATTGTTGATTGCTTAACGTCCAGTGGCAAATATTTCATGCATGTTCAGGACGAGAACAAGTTAACAATAAATACTATAGGTAGGTCTTGTATTAGAGGCCATCCGGAGTGATCGTCTGGGCAATTTGGACTGCCACTGAAAAATGAAGGTATATCGGATAGGGAAAGAAATTTTGCCTTGCAACAGGCCATCTACGGAACCCTCAACGAGTTGGTGCAAGGGTAAACGTATACTTAAATACATGTGCGAAAGTCACATATATCTATTTCTGTCAATGTTTTTTTTTCTAAAGCGTTCATCTTTTTTACATCCCAATTACATTTTTAGGTAAAAATACTGGATTTTGGCGAAATTTGACAAAATCAACCAGATTTCAGCCACATTAAGGACTAGGAAACATAGATCGCAGCTAGCAGGCGTCGACAAACTAAACATTCAAGTTATACATATAAAATGTCATAACAAACAATATTTTCAACGATCGACGTATGCGCTCTATGTTTCATGTCCAGTAATCAATGGAAATGTAGTTATTTTCATTGATTTTTTAGTGGAAAATCAAAACTAGTACTATTTGTGACGTCATGAATAAAACGCAGGAACGTAAATTGTCAACAAATAGAATTATTTCTTATCTTGTCATTGTATTAGCTATGATTCATTGTAATATTGGTCAATAAATCCTGATTTTAAATTTAAGCTAAATTGAAGGGCTAATTTATGGCCATGTCGAACCTACTCCCTTTGATGAGGGAAACTTAAGTAAAAATGCGGACAAAAAAATTTGGATGACCGGGAAAGTGCAAGGACAGCCGGACGGCGGGATGGCCAAGGACCACACTTGATGGCCAAGTTGCCTACGGTGAGGAATGAATAAAATAATCATATATAAATATTCGAAAAATAAGAAACAAATCAGATTGCATTATAAAATATACGTTATACTTACAGAAACCACTCGAATGAATACAGAAGTGCAGCCGCTTCCGGTGGAATATTTAACGCAGTGAGCAGGATGATAACAGTAAGCAAGCTAGCCCCTGTTACAGATGGAATGGCCAAGGACGAAAAAGTTGTTAAAATGCTGAAAAGAAAATCATTCATTAGTACTGAATTATTGGTACATTATATAAATAATAAAACTATGTAACTGTTACGATCAGCATATTGAAACACAAGAATGATGTGTTTATACAATAATATCTATATATTTTTGTGGTCGTCTTTTTCTATTTTGAATATATCAACGTTATCTAATTCTAAAAAAAAGAAATTGTCTTGTATGTACGTAACTTAATCTGACAGTAGGAAACTCACATTACTAAAATGACCGAGGCAGCGTCCACTTCCTGGTCAGTGATTTGCATGACAAACAAACAGGATATACTTATATAAATACAGCTTCCACAACGTTCAATAGCAGCACACAATGGAATAACAAATCGAGTCACTCTACGGTCTAATTTGTTTGGTCCTTCTAATTGCCGTATACTTTCAGGAATGGCAATTCCTCTGAACGAAAAATAGTCAGGTCTATAGTACATGTATGAGTATGCTCTGCATTTTGAAAATGCAAAAGTGCTTCTGATTTACATGTTTCATTAATGTTTTGTTTTGAAGCAAAATGCTAGTGCCCCTATGTTAAACATTTATGAATAAAACAATGAATTTACTACAATATTTATTAATCATACATAAATGAGTAAACATATGTAAGATTGAGTAATATTGATTTCAAACTCTACATACGTTTCAAAATTTTACTCATATATACGAAATTCGGTATTTGTTTAGCAATATTTTTTATCGAATTTCACGAGTAGTAATATCGTTTGCTTAGGCGATATTCATATACTCACGGGATTTGTTTGATTCTATTTCCATCATAAAATAATATAGGGCTATTGCATGAATATTGGGGAATATTTTCCCGGGTAGAATTTAATATAGCACGAGCTTGCGAGTGCAATTTAAGTTCTACGAAGGACAATATTCCCCAATATTCATGCAATAATCCCTTATTTATTGGATAGCAATATAATACTTGAAAGTAAAACTTGGTTTAAACTAAGATTTTGTTGTTGAGGACGTCGTGAATTTTGAAGATTTATTGCACTAGTGCAATATTGGAATTTATTGCACGCTAACTTTTGATTACTTTCTGTTGGAAATATTATATTGCTATGCAATAATAATATATATTAAGGGATGGTCTTTCATATCTGTTATATAGAGAGGTTTTGTTATAGGAGCTGATGCAGAGTGAAATATACATCAATCAATCTAAGCTACAATGTATTCAACCTTTATGAACTGGTACTACCAATGGCTCATTTTGACTACTAGCATTTGTATTTCAGAATTCTGTTAATATGTCGGTTTTATTTTTAAAGTATATGAAATTTAAACTCATTGGAATACAACGAGCTCTAGATTGACTATTTGTATGACGTGTTCATGCTACTTTGGATTTTTTGTCTATTGTTTTATATCAAATGTTAGTACAGAAATATCTGTATTCATATCACTCACTATGTCTTCTGTTATCTACTATAGCAGTAATTTCGGACATTTATACATAAGAAAACGTGTTTAAATATTTAATTTACAGTTTTCTGTACTTACGTACTAGTAGTAGCAAACACTATTACAAAAGCATGAATCAGAGTGAAAAGAAATCTAAACGGATTCATTCTCATCAGTATAAAATACGTAATCGGTACTGCTACCATCATGAAGAGTAAATAACCAATCATTTGTGTTGCTATGTATAATCCAAGTCTACTGAAATCATCCTCCAAGTTCTTGGTTCCTCCAATGGTTTTACCAATTAAACTTGCTACACCAATTGGCGTAAACCTGTACAATTAAACGTTTTAATACTTAGTTGGTAACGCCAATAAAGGCTGCTCATGCAATAAAATGGCAAACTAGATAAGTATGCACCCATACCACCTCTTCTTATGGAAAAAAAAATGCAAAAGAGTTAATCATTGATTTTAACTGAATCTTCATAAGCTCTGAATAAATTTACTACATTACCGTAACAAAGTATTCCTACACATAAATAAAAAAAGAATATTTATCACAATGGCCTTACACTTTTAACGTCACTGATTGGCTTGTTTTTGTAGCTAAACGCGCGTTTTATTCAAGTCTGGTATCTCTAACGAGTTGACTGTCATACTTACTATTTTAAAATCCTTACCAAATTAGTTTTCCTAATATCACCAAGATAATTTCAGTAGCTGCGTAGAAGAACTTGAAGAAAGGTTGCCCAATTTCTTTTATCGACGCAGTGGCAATGCCAAATACGGCACTGGCTATCAAGATACCTAAATAAATCAAGATTTCTTTAATCCTATAACAAGGATTAAAAAAAAGCTGATTCACACTTTCATACTGACATTGTTTCAGAAAAAGGGAGAAGGTTTTGTACCATTAAAACGTTTAATCCCGCTGCAAATGTTTGCACTTGTCCTAAGTCAGGAATATGATGTACAGTAGTTGTCGTTTGTTTATGTAGTTTATACGTGTTTCTCATTTCTCGTTTTTTATATAAATTAGACCGTTGGTTTTTCCGTTTGAATGGTTTTACACTAGTAATTGTGGGGCTCTTTATAGCTTGTTGTTCGGTGTGAGCCAAGGCTCCGTGTTGAAGGCCGTTCATTGACCTATAATAGTTTACTTTTATAAAGTATTATTTGGATGGAGAGTTGTCTCATTGGCACTCACATCACATCTTCCTATATCTATGTAAAGATCGAAATAAATTCAAGTATTGAATAAATGATGAGTGTTATGATATGAAAAAGAATACACACCAAAGCGTATTTTAATGTATTGTTCGTTACTTCTGAGGGTTTGTATGCTTAACACGTCAACATGGTTACAAATACAATTGTTGGCATATATTAGGCACACTCAGTACTCTATATGGATCTGTGTTTTCTGATCATTTCTTTTTTGAAATAAATTAAATACGTATTCGTTGATATATAATTAAAACTGATCATAACAAGCTATATCACAGGAATATACCTAGAATATTTGTGCTATTAGCAATTGATAGATTTTTTCCAGTCACCAAAGTTTTTAAGACTTCTACGACTGTCCCATTTATCGTAACATTTGCTTTGTACTTCTCTGTATCGTAGCTCGTTATTGTCTGAAAAACAGCAAACAAACGTGTGTCATTCCAATGAAGATGTAAAGATATTAGAAGATGTGGTATGAGTGCCAATGAGACAACTCTCCATCCAAGTCACAATTTGTAAAAGTAAACCATTATAGGTCAAAGGCTCACACCACAGCAGGCTATAAAGGGTACCAAAAATTACTAGTGTAAAATTGTTAAGCTATTTCTCAATTACAAGGAAATAATTCGATCCAATTAATCCGTATTCATGTGAACTGCAATTGAACCCCTTAGCTGGAGATGTGTAAAGCATGAAACAGGCGTGTTCATGGTGTTTAGCTATTAAAGAGAAAAGAATGTCAACGTAGGAATTGAAACAAGGGCAAATTATTTGGTTTACTGATTCGATCTACAAAAACTCATTTTAATAGAGGTGAAAACTATTATTAACATATGTATTAAACCTAATATATGAAATCAAACAGACCTATAAAAATCCGATCGAACAAGTTCGCTATCTATTTATATTATATGTTGATGTTTGTATGAAATATTCATTTCATGAAAAGCGAGGTAACCGCAACATATGATATTGCTCTTAACTAGAGTTTTGCGTTAAGATATCTGTTAATGTTTTACTATTGTGACTTATTAACACAAAGCACCCTTTTCCTTTTACAAAGTATAATATTAAGATCGGTTATTTATCAGCTACTAAACAGAACTAATAAAGTATCAAATCATTCAAAATAAAAAGTTTTATACAGTTTTTAAAATGTATATTAGAAAAATAAGTTATATAAATGCATGTGTTAGTTGTAAATGTTGACATGACCTGAAGGCATAGATGTAGTAGTAAGCGACGGTATCAATTTTTTTAAAAATGTCTTATTATGAACAGTTAAGAAGGATAGAGCACAACTCTACATGAAACAATAAATATATTAAAGAGAAATAATGGAAATAACAGAATGATGTATAGATATAGTCCTTCGACAACTATGTTTCGGGAAGATGATAAATGCATAAAATTATATTTTAAGATGAAATGGAATAAAGAAACATTTTTTTTGTTTGTTTATGTGTTCCTTAATATGATAATACTTTGTTGGCGCATATATATGGCTAGTGAGAGACGCCTAACACTTAAAAATATTTTTTTATAGATGGACACGCTTCTGCAACATTACAAGATAACACATACTGAACTTATAACAATAGCTTACCTTACGAAAAGTTGCAGATATCAAATTGTCAGGGAAAATGTTTCTGTAAAAGGAATCCCAAATATTTGATGAAAAGAAACTACATAAAACCTGTCCTAAACAGACATTGTATGTGATATAAACATGAAACATAACTGTCAATGCTTAATGAAACAATATATTTGAAAATTTCAATATAATGAGATATCAGATATGCTTCACCAACGTTAACCCAACAACACAAAATACATTTGGTCATTCAAGCCAACATTAACATAGTAATCAAAAGTTGTCTTGCATTCTAGTTATTGTTTCTTTCTTATATTATACAGATAAACAGGCCATTAATATTACACCTTAAGGAAATAATTGAAGTTTCATTCGTATCAAGTATGGTGTCAATTTTAAAAATAAAGTGTGATCATATGAAGATTTCTTCATTCTACTAGTATTTGAAATAAATTGAATAGATAATAGCCTTCAAATGACTGTATACATCTTTACAATTATAGTTACATCTACACTACCACTGTTGATAAAGATAATAATGATAATACGGTATGTTATTTTCAGTCAGGTCGTTGAAAGTTAACATGTATATAATTTAAAGGCATAGATTACCTTGGCTGTATTTGGCAAAACTTTTAAGAATTGTGGTCCTCAATGCTCTTTAATTTCGTACTTTATCTGGCCTTTCTAACATTTTTAGATTCGAGCGTCACTGATGAGTCTTTTGTAGACGAAACTCGCGTCTGTCGTATATACAAAATTTAGTCCTGGTATCTATGGTGAGTTTATTTACCAATGTTCAAATGTTGCACTTGTAATTATCGGAATATCATCAATAGTTAAAACGTAATTGAACGAGATGCGTAGTTGACGACCAGTAGTAACTGAAATGAAAAGTTATACCTGAGTAAAATGTACCTGAACAAAGACCAGAAATATAAATGAGGCAGATGTACCCCTTAATTTCAAATGATCGTTAAAGTTTTATTACAAAACAATTTAAAACAAACAGTATCCGTATTTTCATGTCGGTATTGAGTTGAGTTGGTATCCTCTTGTGGAATAACAGTCCATGAGAACATGGTTGGACATAATCGGCGCCTAGAATGCACAGGAATCCAGTCCTGTTATGATTGAGTTTACGTTGTTCAATCGTTAGTTTAATGTAGTATATTCGTCTCTTTTTTTCTATTTGGTAATAGAGTTGTCTTTGCTCCTTTAATTATTCTGACTGTTTTCTTTGTATCCTCTTACTTTTTGCAACTGATCTCAAATTTGTTTCTTAAACTATCTTTTTAAACTAGCCGTTACATACTTGGCTAAACGAACTGCTAATTATGGTGTATAGGATATACAAGTGTGTATAAGTCGACACAAACCTTATTACTATCTTTTCGACGTGTAAGAATTCCTGTCTTCATTTAAATGTCAATAATAAAAAGCGTTATAAAAAGGGCAAGTATAATTCTCTCCTTATATTACCTCAGTAAATCAGCGAAAATGTCCTCCGTTTCTAAAGGAACAGAGTTTAATGCTTTAACTTCTGTTTTAGCGATTTCACCTGAAATTAAACAAGAAAATACTGTTATAGACTGTATTTGACCACTAGAGTCGCAGTATTCTTCAAGAAATAAAGAAGGAAAGTTAACATATAAAATGACAAATAAGATTATAGCTAACAGATTTGTATCGGTTTTATAGAGGTAACAGTTTTGTGACGTGTAAAAGATGTATCTATTTTGTTTATGACCATTTTGAACATTATCAAAATTGAATGTCTTGAAAATTTGAAATGAAAAGCGTCTGACAGATTTTGAAAGAGATAACAATTTAATCAAAGTGTGGCATACATTAGAAAAGCCTTTATCCATAACTAACAGAAAGGAACGATTTTAAGTAGACAAGCTACACTGTACTAAACTCAAATAAATGTAAAGTACATTTGATTATATGTTCATTAGAAATCAACAAGTGTATAATTTATACAGCTTTGTGATTGTGTTTTTGTTGGTTTTTTACAGACTATTTTATTTGCTTGAAGTATTTATTGCCTTTGAATATGAAAATCTTACCTGGTCGAATGATCACACAAAGTATACTGCCAACTAAGCATCCAAGGAAATTCGTAGACATAATATAACCCAAGCTTACTAAGCTAATTTTCCATTTGATTTAGGGTCTAGGGTAGCTGTTCCTGTTTAATCAAATAAATGACAATGTGAAATGAATTAAATTTCAGAAAAGTGATGTACATGTACCACAAAATGTATGTACCTGTTCTTAGTTATGAGTACTTAGTATATAATTCAGTGGTCGTCGTTTGCTGCTGTATATCATATATGTTATTTTGTCATTTTTTTTGTACATTAAGTAGGCCTATTTATCTTTCGTTTGAATCTGTTTCACAATTGTCCTGTCAGGCCTTTTATATCTTGATATTTGTTTATTGTTGAAGACTTCACGGTGGCCTATAGCAGCTAACGTGTACATCATTTTGTCTCTGGTGGAAAGTTTTATCATTGGCAATCATAGTTCTAATGATAAGGCTATTGACATTTAAGGGTTTTCGTTAAAGTACATCATCAAAAGTTGCTTTTTTTGGAAATTAAACCATAAAATAGTAGTTATAAGGATATCAGATTGATCATACGCAACTTAGCTGTTAGTCCTAAACAGTTGGTAGATCAAAATCTTAAGTATCTAGCAAATTTTTCATGTCACTATTCATAATTTTGAATTAAGTAGAAATGTATAACATATTTATAAATAGATGCTCTTGGAACTTAGGAAAAAGAAAAAAAAGTAAGCAGTATCCTAGGCCTTTAATTCACTTTCCGCTATAAAAACAATGTTCTCTCACTAACTAATATAAAATTTGGTGACTATATATGTTGAACGCATCTATTCCATCAATGTTGAGATAAAGGAAACCACAGATACAGTAAAGTCTATCTCATATCTTGACTTACATTTATTTATTGAAAACAAAACTAAAGAAATGATTTCAGCTTCCCAATTTTGAACTTTCTATTTTTATGCAACAACATTCATGCAGCTGCGCCTGTACATGGAGTATATATATCTCCCAGGTGGTACGATATTCAAAGGCTTATATGCCCTTGATAGATTGTCGCTGAGCACAAGGAAGATATAAAACCAAGAGTTTCAAGTCGTGAAGTTGAAATCGTCCCATCACGAGCGTTATGAATATCTGTCTCGCAGATGACTACGTGATCGTCCAATTGTCGTAACGAAAATATTGTCCCCTTTCCCCCGAATATGACCTACCGAATTGGATTTATCATCAGTTGTGTAGTTGAATGTGAAACACAATAGGTGTCATATGTGAAGCAGAATCTGCTTATCCTATTGGAGCACTGGATATCTCCCCCTAAATTTAGTGGAGTTCGTGTTTCTAAATTTTTAGTTTTTTATGTTGTGATTCGTTTTCCATTTCAGCCATGGCGTTGTCAGTTTATGATTATATATGTCCCTTTTGTATATTTTGCCTCTCTTTTATAATCAATCTGATAATCATATTTCTAGTTATTTACTGTAATTTCCATACTACGGAAGATACACATAATGAAATATTTGACAAATAAACACCCATTTAAAATCACCAGAATAATTTACCCCGTCATATTTTCTTGAAAAATCCTTTTTGAAATAATAGCCTATCAAAAACCTCGTTAGGACGTAGTTGTCATTTATTAGATTTTTTTATTTAAATATTTGCTGCTGTGTGGGGCCTTTCCTTGTTTTTTCCTCTAAAAATATTCCTTCTAACCACAATTATTCAACCAAATTACCTGTTATAACTGAAGCCACTATCAGAGGAACTATCATCATTTTCAGCATGTTCAGATAAATCTCTCCAAGGATACCTTAAACAAAAGGTAAAGTTAAATATTCGTTTTGTATCCGGATATTTTGAGTAGGCTCATGGAGGAAACCCGCTTTTTCAATTTAATTTTTAGTTTAAACATAAAATCACCCTTTTTACTGGATGCCAAGTTATCTTTCATAAACGTATTTTCGCTCTACTAACATGAGCAATCGTTAATATGATAATGTGATTGTCAAGTCAAAAGCTTTGATTTTAACTGGATATATTGTGAGAGAATTTCATACACCCTCTCGCCATACGTCAATATTTGAAAGGTGACCTCCCATAAAATTAATAATAAAGATAATAAAATTTAAGATGCGCAATAACACTGCATGAAAATATTCTGTACATATATCATAATTGAAATACAGTTGGTCGTTTAAAAATGTATAGACTGCCTACCGAAATTTGTAGGTTTGACAAAGACAATGATTTGCAGTAAACAAATTTTTAAATCTTAATTCTGTTAGATTAAAAGATCATAGCAGGTGAACTATGAAATAAGTAAAATTAGAAAGATTGTGTTTTATCAATAACTACATTAAAACTGAAAATAGAAACGGATTTATTAAACATGTAATTGAAATATTCAGAAACTGCTGGCTTTAGCCTATATTGATTCGTTTTGATTAGATAGAAAACATGCTTATATGCAACGTAATGTGGTTTGTTGAGAAATAATTAAAAGATAGTATATAACTTGTAAATGTTAGAAGTGACCTCGTCGTCACCATTTAGTTTGCCCAGAAATTTAAATGTTTTAATTCTAAAGTCCTGCAATTAGAATAAAAAGCACTCTCGCTTGAAAGGTCAGCAATTTCAAATGATTGTATTTTTTTCGGTATTGGTGTATAATTTCGTTCTACAAAATATGATATTTAACTTCATAAGGTAGATACACAAGGACACACTAACAAAAGGGTCGTTTAAAGGTCAACATATATTTTCTTTTCTTTAAGAATATACAAGTCTTTATATGTATCGGACCATATGAGTATTTGGACCATAACGGTATTTTTTTCAAATATTAATAAACTTTATCTAAAAAAAACCAATGATGTTTACATGAAAATGTATTAATTTTATAAGTCAAAGGCTATATTAAAATCAAATATTGATGCCAGTTAGTTTTCATCGGCGAATTGTATTCTTAAATTTACGCTTAGGATGGCATTTACTTCCACACGGTACCATAACATTTTCTGCATTTGCACGTCTTGATTGTGCACGATCCTTTGCAGTTACACCATTTGCATTCGAGCGAAAAGCTAGCCTTCTTATCAGCTGCGTGCAGTGATACCAAAGTCTCGGGAAATTCCGTAACAGTCATTAAGAATTAAGAAATTATGGAAATATCTACCTAGGTCGACATATTGCCATGCACTCGTAACAACAATTCGGTATAATGACTATATGTATAAAATGTGTTTACTATACTGACTAGTGAGTAAAATTAAATGCACGAAACTGCATATTTTTTTTATTATAATATAATGAAATGACCTTTTTAATGACGTGACAACTATAAGGGTTATACCTTATGAAGAGTTAGGTGTTACCTGTAAACTTGTTAACTACCTCTACCTTTCGCGTATGGTCGGACCATATGAGTATATACCCATATGGTCATGACCATACGCGTATGGTCCAAATACTCATATTGTCCGGAACATAGTTTATATACTATATAAAATTGAGAACGGAAATAAGGAATGTGTCAGAGAGACAATTACCCGACCAAAGAGCAGAAAACAGACGAAGGCCACAAATGATTTTTCAAAAGACCATGAGAATCCCGCACCCGGAAGAAGGTATCATCCGCCCCCAAAACACAATGTATATGTCGAGCTCTAAAATGTCACTACAAAACTAAAAAAAACCAATTGATATGCGACTGCTAATGATCTGCCACAAAGTTATAATCAAAATAAGTACACAATCAGAAATATCTATATATCGGAAATAACTTTTTTGTTTCAAACAAGGAAGCAGTTGAAATATATAAAACGAGAAGAAAACTGTTTTTTTTCTAAGAAATACGTGATTTTGTTTTCTTTCAGGAACAGATGCTGGTGTTCTAAATATGAGAAGAAAAATTACTTTGAAAATTATTTATATCATTTAACAGTCAAATCAAATCTATAACAGTAAATATAAAGATAAGAAAATGTGGTACGATTGTCAATGAGACACCTCTCCACAAGAGACCAAATGATACAGAAGTTAATAATTATAGGTCGCTGTATGGCCCTCAAAGTCAGTTATAAAGCACTCAATGAAAACTACTGATAAACAGGCTCCTAACTTTCGATAGGCAAATACCAAAAGTGACGGGGCTTAACTCGATTGAAGGCGCCAATCCGCCCCTAACCTGGGACAGTGGATCAACACTAGAATATAAGAACTAACTATAAAAATCAGTTGAAAATTCTGAACTCATCAGATGGATACAAATAGAACACATCTAACAACAACACAGAGAAAATGTGGTAGGTAAGTATATTCCCAACAACTAAAAGACACTAACTAAAGATAAGAGAGTACTCACAGTTAGTGACAGCTAGTTCGAAGCCAATAACAACTGAGTATGTATCTAAGACTAAAAAATCAATCAGTTCACATCAAGCATCCATTCTAATGCAACATCGCTTGTAACGTTCAATATGATTGGACAACGTTATAAATTTTCATGGCATCAATTGGCAAGTTTTGCCATGAAAATGTACGCGCAACCGCAGACGTACGGCAGACTTTAAATGTATGATTTGAGGTTGTTTTCTGTCAGTTTCATTAGAATGGAGATAACTGTATTGTATTTTTAGCTCCGACGACATCAATTAGTGATTTGATGGTCGCAAATTAAGTTTACTGGCGACGCGTTAGCGGAGCCAGTAAACGGGTATTTGCGATCATCAAATCACAAATTGATGCCGTCGGAGCTTAAAATACAATACAGTTCTCTGCTAAATATATTTAGTGTAAAGACGTCATATACAGTCAGAGAAAAAACTGCAGCTTCTGAAATGCCAAGATACAGGTACCGACATATTGTACAGTCATTAATGTGCATATGTATATAACATAAAAAGTTCGATTTTAATTTACTGATAACAAATTCAATATTTATGCCAATAAAAACAATATTCATAGATCTAATTGCAGTGATGAATTTGTAACCTTCTAGAACAAGTTTACTTAAAGCCATTGTTTTTGATAAATTTACTGGTCACTACCATGCTTTTGTTGGTCAAACGATTGATATATTCTATTCTGTATTATACAATCATAGAAAAGCCAAAGGCTATATTAGTCGTCTCATTAATTATTCTACCTTTATACAGTAAAGTTTGCTTGTGCAATATGCAGGACGTAGCTTCAACTGGTGAAAGCATTACTGATAAAACAAAAGCTGCAACGTTAAATGGGTAGAAACAAGTTGAGGCAATGAATATGATAAAGTATAACTATCTGTTTTATGTTTGATTTAAAGCTAGCTTAAGGTTTGTACAAATGAGCCAGTCTAAAATATGAAAAACTGTTTTTTGTTTTGCATGGGTCAAATAAAATACAAGAGTATCTGTAATATACTTACCAACCCACATGAGTGTGCTGTCCGTTGGGTTTGTATTCCGAATAACCACACCTATAATAAATCCAACTGCAGCTCCCACTAAGGTCAAAAGTACCAAACAGTTTGCTTTTAAAATCTCCAAGCATTTTTCTTTTCCTACTGCCATGTTGAAATGCAACGACACTCAAATATCAGGGCAAGCGGTATGCGTTTCATCAAATACTATGAACACAGTGACTATGAACTTTCGAAATATAGGACAAAAATAATGAGATACAAGTAAATATACATCATAAGTGCTTCATTTGTTGAATGGTGGAAAGACATAAGCTTTTCATTTAAAAATGAGAGTCAATTTTCATCTTAAAACTTCAATGAATGATCTTTAAATAATGTCTGATTACGCTGAATATGATTTTTATCATTTATTACTTTTAGATAAACACAAAGTATAAAATGCAATCGCATATTAAATGTATAAGTTACAGTTATATCGTCAAGTTACACGGTCGTCTTAGCAAGTTAAATTGTAAAGTATGATTTACCTGTGAGGTACGTTAACAAGTTATAATATATGCGAAACTAAGCTACTATATGATTTTTATGGAGTCGGGGTGGGCTAGAATGAAATCTAAAAAAAGGTAGACAGAAGTTTTTTTTGTAAAATAAAAGGCAGGATGAAACACTTTGTCAAAAAAAAAAGACAAAATATCAATTTATGTTAAAAAAACGTCAGGATAAGCGGAATACAGAGAAAAATAAAAATGCAGGACAGAGATTACATTACACATAAAAAAAATCCAGGACATAATTTTTCTTCCTAGCTCCCCTAAAAAAAATTCAAATGGTAGCTCCCTTAATATATGAATGTATAATTTTCAGGCTGCAAGCCTGTTATCGAAATCTCAAATTGTATGCATTCATCCCGTTCTTTATTTGCTTAAGTGACATTTCCAATTATTTTCAGTAACTGAGATTGTATATATATTTAAGGGATCAAGTATTGCTGATTCTTATCGTCATTTTCATATACTTTTTAAAATACCCACATATTATAATAAGTTTATCCGGATTTTCTTGTCTTTTGCTGGTACTTAAAATACTATAAAAGACTTGCGGAGTAAGCATTTCGTTTCATATCCTATTATTTTCTCACTAATTAATTAAACAAATGTGAGACATACAAACACTGAAGTCATGTGTAGATGGGTGATGTATAGTCTTTTGTATTGTGTGATTTGTAAACGATTCCTTTTATCCCTTTTTTATAGCAAATTTGTGGCCAGTTGAAATTTAACATCGGGGAACTAATATTGATATAATATTATGTACAAGTATAGAAAACGTTTTCTTTTTTGCGTATTTTACATTGAAATGATATATTAAATGTTTATATAGTTATAAAGCTACATATATTTCTGCATCTTCTTTAACTTATGTACAGAGTAATCTAGGTAGGACTTGTACGTATTTAAATGTATGGTTGTGAAGTTTGGGGTGTTCATAGAGCACCAAATGTAGAAAACATTCATTTGGACTATTGTTGTAAAACATTACTCGGTGTCAAGAGGTCCACTTCTAATGTAATGGTATATTATGAATTAGGAAGATTTCCATTGTTGCATGAGCGAAATTTTAGGATGCTCAAAGTATGGACTAAAATTCACGGTAGTGAAAATTGTATTATAAATTCATGTTACAAAGAACTAGTAGCAAATAGCAATAAATGTAAAAACTGGGCAACTTGTATTAAAACAATTTTATATGATCTTGGTATGAATTATTATTGGGACAACAAATGGGTACTTTGTTTGGATAGTTCATTTTTACAATTAACCAAACAATGAATATATGATCAAGCTAAACAAGAGTTGCCTTTTATAGCTCACTATGCGCTATGGGATATACTCATGGTTAAAGGCCGTACAGTGACCTATAGGAGTTAATTTCTGTGTCATTTTGGTTTCTTGTGGAGAGTTGTCTCTTTGGCAATCATACTACATCTTCTTTTTTATATTTGACATATTTGTGTTTTTAATTCGAGTTGTCGATTTTCGCCGTGAAATGTCAAATGACTTTATAATATGATCGGAAATTTGTGATTAAATGGCTACTACAGGCGGATTGTGTATAGGGCTGGGAACCAGGCCCCTTTATGAAGCTAAATATATGATTCATGAAACATTTTTAGGTGTCATTCCTAAAGTTGTTTGCCCACCCTTTTCAAATTGTAGAACCATATTTTGTGAACATTAGGTCTGTTTTAACATATCAAACACCTATAACATCTTTTATCTACTCTTTTCATTGTTACATCATTTATTAAATGTAAAACAAAATGAACTGGCAGATTTACAACGTTTACATTATATCGTATTAAACATGCAATGTGGTGTATGATTCACCAGAATATATATAAGGTTTACTATTTTAAGACATTAAGTTTTCAACTGAAAAATATATACAATATCGGTATTTTTTAAATACACTGGATACATTAAAATACAAAATATACAATATGTATAATTGATATTTAAAACTATGAGTTTGGTTGAGTATTTCAAAGGCGTTGATTAAATGTTTCCTCTGATAAACATTTTTCGTCATCAACCATCTCAGCTATTTGAATTCCATTTTCTTTTTCATTCAATACATCCAATGTCTTATCATCCTTGTTACAAGTTTTTAATGAAGACAAACACATCCTCTGAGTAAACACTACACATGTCACTTGTACGCTGTAGTTTGTAATTGACCTCATCCTATCTCTGAAACGGGAATATAATTAACAGTGTTGTACGATAACATCATGCATGAATGAAACAAAGCAAAGTAGCTTTTAATATTTGTCATATTTTTCTGTATAATAATCAAACACATACATTTCACAAAACCCGGCATTTTAAAAAAGAAGAATGTCTTTGAGAACACGCGCTCAAACTTTGCAGTTTTCCAAGTTCAAAAGTGACATAGCTCTGAACGGTAAAAGATTTATAAATCAAATTTAAACTCTGTATGCGTGTTGTGGTTCTTACCATTCTAAATGCGTTTCATAAAATTTAATCGAGGAAGACTTAAGTTAGAGTGCAGAAACGAAACAAATTGCAATGTTCCAGGTTAAGTGACTCACTACCCAAGTTCTAACTCTGTCTGAAGGTTTTGATTCATATCATTGTGTATGAATTTCATGAAAAGCGATGATGCAAATTAAACTCACGTAAAAATGCGGAAACCAAAACTAGACTTACGAGAAGACGGATTACAGATGGACGGATGGACGGTTTAGGTTTACACTTAATGTCCTCATTGCTTCAGTGCGGGAATAAACATATTAATATGTTAATATTCGAAGGATAAGATACAGATTATATTGCATCGTTTGTTATCATTATTATACTCACAGAAACCACTCGAATGAATACAGAAGTGCCGCCGCTTCTGGTGGAATATTTAAGGCAGTGAGTAGGATGATGACAGTAATCAAGCTAGCCCCTGTCACAGATGGTATGGCCAACGACGAAAATGTCGTTAAAATGCTGAAAAAAAAATCCGTCAGTACCGAATTATTTATACATTATAGTATTACTAAAATATTGCTGTACCAAGTTTTTTTGTTTTAAGGTGGTACCTAACACTACAGGGAGATAAATGTGTAAAATCTTCTAAACGTTTTAAATCGTTGTATTTCAAGGGAATATTAAGCTTCTCAATGATCAAACTAAGTGTTTGTCAAACTGCTATATAACCAGTGTATTTTTTTCTGATAAAACGGTTGGTTCAAATTTTTTGAATTTTTTATATTTTTGTCAAAGGGTCAAAGTAAATACCTTGTCAACATTTTATGAAAATTAAACGAGCCAAATTTATTTTAGTGAAAGTGTTGGGTACCACCTTAATACGATGATATTCATATTTGGTGGTCGTCTTTTGGAATTTGTTATATCAATTTTATTTTATGTTAAAACAATAATCATCGTGTACGTATGTAACTAAATCTAACGGTAAAACACTCACATTACTAAAATGACCGAAGCAGCGTCCACTTCCTGGTCAGTGATTTGCATGACAAACAAACAGGATATACTTATGTAAATACAGCTCCCACAACGTCCAATAGCAGCACATAATGGAATAACAAATCGAGTCACTCTACGGTCTAATTTGTTTGGTCCTTCTAATTGTCGTATACTTTCAGGAATAGCAATGGCTCTGATACGAAAATTATCAGATTTATCGTACATGAATTAGTATGCTGTACTTATTTGAAAATACAAAAGTGCTTCTTATTTAAATGTTTCAATAATGTTTTGTTTGGAGCAAAATTCGATTGCTCCCATGTTACATATTTATAAATAAAGCAATGAAATGACTACAATACTTATTATTAAGTTTAAATGAGTATACATATGTAAGATAGATTAATATTGATTTTAAACACTACATACGTAGCACTTTTCCACTCATAAACGCAAAATTCGGTATTAATTTTGCAAGATGTCTTGTCGAATTCTATGAGTAATATGAAACAGTTGCTTAGGCTTTATTCTAGTTCCATCATACAATTATAATTTTGTTTATGGATGGTCTTTCGTGTCTGTTTTATAGAAACGTGTTGTCATACATGTAGGTATATGATGCTAAGTGAAATACACATCAATATATCAATCAATCTTAGACACAATGTATTCAACCTTTATGATATGGTACGACAGATAACTCATTTTGAATACTAGCATTTGTATTACAGATTTCTTTTAATCTGTCGATTTCATTTTTAAAGTATGTGAAAATAAATGAAATTAAACGAGATCTGGATTGACTATTTGTAAGGCGTGTTCATGCTGCTTGTAATTCTGTCCTTTTCATATTTAGTGGTGGTGCAGAAATGTCTATATTCACAACACTCAATATGTTTTCTGTTGTCTGCTATAGTAGTAATTTCTGATATTTACTAATAAGGAAACGTGCTTTCAAGTTTAATTTCAAGTTTGTTGTACTTACGTGCTAGAAGTAGCAAACACTATTATAAAAGCATGAATCACAGTGAAAAGAAATCTAAACGGATTCATTCTCATCAGTATAAAGTATGTTAATGGAACTGCTACTATCATGAAGAGTAAATAACCAATCATTTGTGTTGCTATGTATAAACCAAGTCTACTGAAATCATCCTCTAAGTTCTTTGTTCCTCCAATAGTTTTACCAATCAGACTCGCTACACCAATTGGAGTAAACCTGAAATTAAACTCCATAATACATAGTTGCTAACGCCAACAAACCTTATTAATGCAATAAATGACAAACCAGATAAGTATGCACTCATACCACATCTTCTTATTAATACATTTTTTGGGCAAAACACTTAATCATTGATTTTACTGAATCTACATAAGCTCTGAATAACTTCACTACATGATATTGTAGATATACCATTAACATCATCATTTGTCTTAAAGTTTTTATTAAATCGGAGACTTAGTGCATGTGACAACTGATAATTAAAAATGTGATCAAGTCGATATGCAATATAGTTCTATCAACGCAATTACCATAACAAAGTATTCATAAACATAAATTAAAAACAACATTAATCACAATGGGTTAACCCTTTTAACGTCACTGATTGGTTTGTTCTTTGTAGCAAACGCGCGTCTTATTCAAGTCTAGTATCTCTGACAAGTTGATTGTCTTTTTTGACAGTAGATAACGTTTACAAACTATTTTTGAATCCTTACCAGATTAGTTTTCCTAATATCACCAAGATAATTTCTGTAGCTGCGTAGAAAAATTTGAAGAAAGGTTGCCCAATTTCTTTTGTTGACGCAGTGGCAATGCCAAATACGGCACTGGCTATCAAAATACCTAAATAAATAATCATATAACAAGGATATAAAAGTGCTGACTCACACTTTCCCACTGACATGTATAGATCGAAATAAAATTCAAGTAAATTGAATAAATGATGATTGTAATGATATGAAAAACTACTCTGGACGTGTTATCTAAAACACACCAAAACGTATTTGTATGTATTACTCTTCACTTCTGAGGATTTGTATACTTTACACGTCAACACGGTTACAAATACAATTGATGGTGTAGAGTACAGTACTCTACATGGGTCTATGTTTCCTGGTCATTTCTTTTTTAAATAAATTAAAAACGTATTCGTTAATATACATGTAAACATTGATCATAACAAACTATATGACAGGAATATACCTAGAATATTTGTGCTATTAGCAATTGATAGATCTTTTCCAGTCACCATAGTTTTTATGACTTCTACGATTGTTCCATTTATAGTCACATTTGCTTTGTACTTCTCTGTATCGTAGCTTGTAATTGTCTGAAAAACAGCAAACAAACTTGTGGGACTCCGATGAAGATATGTATGTTTTTTCTTACCAATATTACGATATAAGTGAGACGTCCAGTTTTCGATGGGTTTTCGCATGCATTGTTATTGAAAAAAGTAAAATAACAAAAATAATGAACTCTGAGGAAAATTCAAAACGGAAAGTCTCTAATCGAATGTCAAAATCAATAGCTCAAACACATTTTCGAGGAAATTTGAGAAATACATTATAGCCTAAAATAAGGTGAAAAGATACTTAAAAGGGCATTATCTACGAGTTAGATTTTTTTTTATTAATTAATCATTAATTTGAGGTTTCTCTGTGGAAAGGCATATGATGATGTTTTATGAACATTGATTGTTAAGCTAGAGTATAGGTTTAAAAGCGGGGTGTTTGGCTAGCCACACAACCAGGTTCAACCCACCATTTGTTCTGAAAATGCCCTGTACTAAGTCAGGAAAATGGCCTTTGATATTTTATAGTTCGTTTCTGTGTGTGTTGCATTATAGTGTTGTTTTTCTGTTGTGTCTTTGTTCCCTCTTATATTTGATGTGTTTCCCTCTTTTTTTGTTATTAACCCGGATTTTGTTTTTACTCAATTGATTTATGAATTTCGAACAGCGGTATACTACTGTTGCCTTTATTTAAGCTTGTGTCATTTCGTGAACTGTACATGAAACTACTACACCCGTTTACCTTGAAATTATATAGGCGTCTAAATAATGCAGAAATATGTCTTTTCATGAGGTTCATAAAATTACTATTATAACTTTTTTCAAAATTGAATGAGTAATTTGCAGTAAATGAGGAATTAAGAAAAATATTTTATTTCATAAAAAGCGAGGTAACCGCCATATATTTTTTTGAACGAGAAAAGCATTTTATTCTTATATCAAGATATCTGTTAATGATTTATTATTATAAATACAGGTTTAGAAAATTTAACAAAAATTAGGGAACATTGGCAATATGATATATAGTCCTTCGGTAACTTAGTTTTGAGAAGATGATAAATAAAAAAACTAAATCTGAGATAAAATAAAATGAAGGACTTTTGTTTTGTTTGTGGGTATATAAAATAATAGTTTGTCTGTTCATATATATGGTTAGTGAGAGACACCTTACATTTAAGTAAATGAATTTTTCATGATGGAAACGCTTCTGCAACATTACATGATAAAACATACTGAACTTATAACAATAGATTACCTTACGAAAAGTTGCAGATATCAAATTGTCGGGAAAAATGTTTCTGTAAAACAAAAACCAAGCATTTGATATATCGATTGATAAAAAGAAACTACATGAAATCTGTCATTCACCAATCCAACAACACAAAAAACTATGATACATTTAGTCATTGAAGCTCATTTCTATATTGTTAACCTCGAGCCATTAAAGTTGTCTTACATTCGTGTAATTGTTTCTTTCTTACATTTTACATATACACAGACCATTAAGGTAACACCTTAAGAAAATATTGAGGTTTCATCCGTATAAAATATAGTACATGTTACTATCGATGACTCAAAGTTCACAAAAGCGTGATCGTAAGAATATATTTCTTCTTTCTATTTGTAATCAGTCAAACGGATAGAAGCCTTCAAATGACCGTATATAATTACTTCTTTCCAGCGGTAACATCAATACTACAACTGCTGATAAGAATAGTAATGATAATACGGAATTTAATTTTCACTCATGTCGTTGATATACAATTGTATAACAGTCATTGGACACTTTTATGGACATAGCAGTAGTAATAACATTGAATTGAACTAATCTTACCGCGAAATTCGGCAAAAAGTCTCCTAGAATACACAGGAATTTAATCTTGTTACGATTGAGTTTAAGTTGCTATTTTTTTTTTATTTTGATAATTTATATAGTATAGGTTATTGTAGTGTGCTTTTTCGTCTTTTTGTTCTATTTGGTAATAAGATTGTGTTTCGTTCGTCGATTATATTGACTGCTCCCTTTGTATCCTCTGAATACTAAAGATGCGTTGTAAACTTAAAAGGGCAAGTATAATTCCCTCCTTATTTTACCTTAGTAAATCAGCGAAAATGTCCTCCGTTTCTAAAGGAACAGAGTTTAATGCTTTAACTTCTGTTTTAGCGATTTCACCTGTAATCAAACGATAAAACACTGTTCTAGACTAATTGACCATTAGCAGTAATCTTAAAGTATGAAAGAAGTAAAGTTAAGCCATGCAATGACAAATAAACATATAATTAACAGATTTGAATCGGTTTTATAGATTTAGAGTTTTATGACGTATAAGAGATGTATTCAATTTGTTTTTAACCATGTTGAATATTGTCAAAATTAATGTCTTTAAAATTTAAAATGAAAAGCGACTGGCAGATTTTGAGAGAGATAACAATTCGATAAAGTTAAGCACACTTTAGAAAGTCCTTTATTCATGAACAACGGATAAAAACGGTTAAAAGTACACAAGATACTAAACTCAAATAAATTTCAAGTACATTTAATTCTGTTCATTGTGAATCAACAAGTGTGTAAATTATACAGCTTTGTGGTTTTTTTTTACAGAATAAATTATTTGCTTGAAGTATTTATTGCTTCTGAATATGGAAATCTTACCTGGTCGAATGATCACACAAAGTATACTGCCAACTAAGCATCCAAGGAAGTTTGTACTCATAATATAGCCCAAACTAACTAAGCTAATTTTTCCATTTGACTTAGGGTCTAGGGTAGCTGTTCCTGTTTAATGAAATAAATTATAATATTAAATAAATGTAAAAAAAAGTGATGTATCCTTTTCTGTATGAGTCTGTATTTCAGTGGTCGTCGTTTGGTGCTGTAAACATGTATCATATATGTTATTTTGTTTATTGTTTTTTTACATAAATGATGCATTTTTTCCCTCTCGTATGAATTCGTTCCATATCTTCAATGCCAGGCTATTTATATCTTGCTCTATATGGGAAGGGTTTTGTTCATTGTTTAAGACAAAACACAAATATAGTCCCTAGTGTTGACAGTGGGTTACTTGCCATTAATTTTTATACCCCTTCCAAATTTAATTCTCCATGTTTAATGCCTCAAATTGCAAGTAGGGGGGTGAAATTACACTGTAAAAAAATTGGGGTCCAGAATTTTAAAGGAAAGTAGTAATTTGGTCCTGGTGAAAAAGGTTGAAAAATAGCACTTTGGAAGCTGTCAAAAGATTTCAAGACGCTCTAAAGATAAAATTGTCCATATTTTGAGTTAGAGACGATGAAGTTTTCTATAATTTTGATATAATTTGTCCCAAAAGTAGTACAACACACTGTAAAAGTTTCTTTGAGAAAGCGAAGGTGGGATTTTTTTATTTTCATTTATGTTCTAAAAGAAATGCACTACGAAATAATTGTGGTCTCGGACCTTCTGGTGGAAAGTTGTATCATTGGCAAGCATAGTTCATATACTAAGGCTATTAACATAAAAAGTTTTGTTGACGTGTATCGCAAGTCATAATTTTCAATTAAAAGTAGAAATGTTCAACATATCTATATTGATGTTTTTGGAACTTCTTGGGAAGAAAATAAAGTATCCTGTACTTTGCTTTCCGCCATAAAGATTATGTTCTCTCACGTAATAATTGTGACCATGCTCAGTACATCTATCACATCGAGCTTGATATAAAGGATAAAACCGAAACAGTGAAGTCTGCGTCATATCTTAACTTACATCTACAAATTGACAATGAGGGTCGTTTGAAAACAAGGCTTTAATTCAAAAGAAATGATTTCATCTTTCTAATTGTGAACTTTCTATTTTTATGAAACAACAATCATTCAGCAGCACTTGTGTATTGAGTACATATATATCCTAGTTGATACAATATGCAAGGGCTTGTATTTCCTATCAGGATTTCCTTGATAGTTGGTCGCTGCTCACAAAGAAGCTATTAAACTAAGACTTTAAACTAGTGAAGCTGCAATCATCCCTTCTTAAATTTTACGGACGTAATCACGAGTTTGTTGACGGTTATAGAATATCTGTATCGCAGATGACGACGGATCGTAAGTGTTACTTACAGAATTGGACTTATCATTAGCTTTGTACTTACAGGAGAAACACGACGGTCGTCATATGTGAAACATGATCTGCTTATCCTATTGGAACACCTCAGATAACCCCCAATTTTGGTGGGGTTCGTGTTGCTAAGGTTTTAGTTTTCGATGTTTTATTTTGTGCACTTGTTTGACTGTTTGTCTTTTTCTTTTTTTGCCATGACGTAGTCAGTTTATGAGTTTGTATGTCCTTTTTGTACATTTCGTCTAATTTTTATAGCCAATCTTATATTATATGACCCAAGTTTTTAAATAATAATTTCCATACTACGGAAGACACATAAAAAGAAATATTTGACAAATAACCACCCATTTAAAATCACCAGAATAATTTACCCCTTCATATTTTTTTGAAATTTTTTTGCTTCTGAAATATAAGCCTCTCAGGAACCTTGTTAAGACGTGGTTGTCATTGATTAGTTTTTTTTATTTAAATAATTGTGAATGTTTTCGTTTTTTTGTTTGTTTCATTTTTTATCTAAAAATATCCAACTATTATCACAATAATTTAACCTGTTTACCTGTTATAACTGAAGCTACTATCAGAGGAACTATCATCATTTTCAGCATGTTTAGATAAATCTCTCCCAGGATACCTTTAACAAAAGTAAAAGCTAAATCATAATTATTTTTTTTTTGCAACTGTTATTTTATGCTGCTTTCACACGTTATTTGAATTCGATTCGCATTAACTAATTCCGAATTAGTTTAATTCGCATTCGAAACGTTTTATGTCCGGACGTTACAATGTCCGAACGACATTAACTTTTTTAATTCGTATTAACAAAAATGCATTTCTAATGCGAATTGGATAACGCGAATTAGAAATAAAAAGGAAGAGCGTGTGAACGCGATTAGCGAATTCGATTTGCATTCGATTCGAATTCAATTCGAATTAAATGTACTTGTGAATTAGGCATTAAGTACGATCAATGAGGAAAAAATCTTTTTCAATTTTTGTTTACATGAAATCATTGTTTTTACTGGATGTTATTTTCGAAAAACGTATTTTTGCTCTACAAATTTAATCAAGCACAATTGTAATATGATAATGTGATTTTGTATAATGTTATATTAATTTAACTGGCTGTCAAGTCATAAGATTAGATTTTAACTGGAAATATTATGAGAGAATTTCACATACCCTCTCGCCATACGTCAATAATTGAAAGGTGACCTCCCATAAAATTATTAATAATAATAAAAATAAAAATAAAAATGCGCAATATCACTACATTACCAGATTTTTTAAATGTGTCATAATGAAATACAGTTGGTCGTTTAAAATTGTATAGATTGGTCACCGAAATTGTAGATTTGACAAAGACAAGAATTTTCAGTAAACAAAATCTTAATTCAGTTAGATTAAAAGATCATAGCAGGTGCACTGTGAAATAAGTAAAAATAGAAAGATTGTGTTTTATCAATAAATACATTAAAACTGAGAATAGAAAAGGAATACTAAATAGGATTAATTAAACGTGTAATTGAAATATGCAGAAACTGCTGTCTTAAGCCTATATTGATTCGTTTTGATTAAATAGAAAACATCATGTTTATATGCAACGTAATGTGGTTTGTTGAGAAATAATTAAAAGATAGTATATAAGATAAGATAAGATAAGATAAATTTTATTTTCCAAATTAGGTCCCCAGGGGGGCATATACACATAACATATATAATTGATACCACATACAGTATTTTACATAACATTGTAAAATAAACTATTGAAATAGTCATACATGTATTATTTGTTAAATAAAAAAAGTATTTGAGAGTTGCTACTCTAGAGATGTGGCAAACTCCATTTATTTATCTACTTTTTTTTTCCTCACTTGATTTTATAATATTTTGCTGAAAATGTATAAATATAAAATATAAAATAAATGATTGTTTAACTGCAACAGACACCAAGGGACGATGCTCTAGGATTGTGATCTTAACAGCTCTAACAATCCTCCTCGTATCTGATGCAGAAAAACAAAAACAAATGGAAAAAGTTTATGTATATTCACAGCAAATAACATATACTGCAGTAAACAAGTATTGAGAATAGTGTAGGTTTCCCTACTGCAACAGACACCAAGGGGCGGTACTCAAGGAGCTGTGGTATTTACACAGTCCTCCTCGTGTATGAAGCAGACAAGAAAGCCACATAACTAACAATTTTTCGAAATAAATTTACATGCAGCAGTGAGAATAGACTTATCTTCTGTGTTCATAAGCCATATCAGTTTATCTCTTGCGTTAAGAGTTAAAAAGTTGGGGCAACTTTTAGTTATCTCTTGAAATAGATGATTGCGGTCATCATTAAATTTAACACATTGGAATAAAAAATGATATTCATCCTCCACATCTCCGGAGTTACAACGAGTACAAGTTCTGTCATTTAGGAGAGTACCCTGATACCTTCTGGACTCAATTCTTAAGTGGTGTGATGAAATATATAACTTGTAAATGTAAATGTTAGAAGTGACCTCGTCGTCACCTCTTAGTTTGTTCAGAAATTTAAATGTTTTAATTCTAAAGTCCTGCAATAAGAATAAAAAAGCACTCTCGCTTTAAAGGTTAGCAATTTCAAAGGATTGTTTTTTTCGGTATTGGTGTATAATTTTGTTTTACAAAATATGATATTTAACTTCATAAGGTAGATACACAAGGACATACTAACAAAAGGGTCATATAAAGGTCAACATATATTTTCTTTTCTTTAAGAATATTCAAGTGTGTATATACTATATAAAATTGAGAATGGAAATGGGGAATGTGTCAAACCCAATGTATATGTCAAGCTCTAAAATGTCACGTACAAAACTAAAAACAACAATTGATATGTGACTACTATACATTACATGTATATATAAAGATCTGCTATAAAGTTTTAATCAAAATAAATACACAATCAGAAATATATATGTTCGTTTATTTTTTTTCAAATAAGGAAGCAGTTGAAATATATAAAAGAGAATACAACTGGTTGTTTAGTGTATAATACATAATTTTTTTTTTAGGGACAAGTGCTAGCGTTCAAAATATGAGAAGAATGATCATAACTTGCAAAGTTAATTTTCTCAATTAACAGTCAATTCTAATCTATGGCAGTAAATATAAAAATAAGACGATGTGGTACTTCAGACAACAAAAATTAACAAACTATAATGGGTCATCATATGGACTTCAAAAAACGAGGAAAACCCATAAGGCATATATATATATATATACTTATAGTAAGTTACAAAAGGCCCCGAAGACAACCATTGTCCTGATTTGGGACATGCATTTTGTAGAATCTAACGGGTATAACACGTTTAAATTTGAAGGCGTCAATCCGCTCATAACAAACGAACAGTGGTGTACATGTAACAGTAGAACATAAGAACAACTATAAAAAAAAAGAACATCAAAAAGGCTTAACTCATAAGATGGATAAAAATAGTAATATTTCTAACAAAAACACAGAATTGGACGTGGACGGTATTTAAACATCCCCAAAAACAAAAAGACACGAACTACAGATATGAGAGTACTCGGAGTTACTGACAGCTAGTTCAAAGCAAAAAACAACTAATAAAAAGTCATATAAACAGTCAGAGGAAAATATGACGTTCTGCATTGCAAAGATACAAGTACCGACATATGGTATAGCTATCATTGTTTATATGTATACAAATATAATATTTAGTTCCATATTAATTTACTAACAATAAAATCAATATTATGTCCAATAAAAACAATATTCAAAGATCTAATTGCAGTGTTGAATTGGTAACCTTTTAGAATGAGTTTATAGCCGTTATTTATAATACAATTACTGGTACAATTCAAGTCACTACCATAAGTTGGTTGTTCAAATGCTTGATATGTTCTATTCTGTATTATACAATGATTGAAATGTCGCGTACAATATTTATCGCATCAGTAATTCTTCTACCTTAAAAAGTTTATACATTCAACTTTACTTGTGCAATATACACCATGACGTAGCTTCAACTGTTGAAAGCATTACTGATGATACAAAAGAAGAAACGCTGGATATAGGTTAAAACAAGTTGAAGTAATGAATATATTGATTATTTTTTGCATCGGTCAAAATACAATACTAGAGTAACTAATATTTACTTACCAACCCACATGAGTGTGCTGTCCGTTGGGTTTGTATTCCGAACAACCACACCTATAATAAATCCAACTGCAGCTCCCACTAAGGTCAAAAGTACCAACAAGTTTGCTTTTAAAATCTCCAAGCATTTTTCTTTTCCTACTGCCATGTTGCAATACAACGACACTCAAAGACCAGGGCAATCAATATGCGTTTCATCAAATATTATGAACACAGTGACTATGAACTTTTGAAATATAGGACAAAAATAATGAGATACAAGTAAATATACATCCTAAGTGCGTCAGTGTTAAGTGGGGAAGGCATAAGATTTTCATTTAAAAATGAGAGTCAAATTTCATGATCGTAGAATATCAATGCGAGATCTTTAAATAAAATAAATGTTTGAATACACTGAATATGATTTTGAGCATTTATTACTTTTAGATAAAAACAAAATATAACATGCAGTCGTATATTTTATGTATAAGTTACAGTTATATCGCCAAGTTACACAGTCGTCTTAACAAGTTAAATTTCATTTACCTGTGAGGTACGTAAACAAGTTATAATATATGCGTTAACTTTAAAGGTCAGGGGACTTTCAAAGTTTGTATTCGATTCAAATTACTGCTCATGACAATTGAATACTAGTAGCTGTTGCAGTAATTAAAGCGGGATAGCACGTCCTAATTTTTACAGTTGTTTACTGAGCCAGTAAATGTAGATACTATCCGGGTAAACTGATCGATCTTTTGCATAAACTTAATATTCTCAAAGGTTACCAAGCTAACACTGTGAGTCAGAATTTTCATTAATTATAATGAAACTAAGCTACCATATGATTTTTATGGAGTTTGGGTGGGCTAGGATGAAATTTTTAAATAGGTAGACAGAAGTTTTTAGTAAAATAAAAGGCAGGATGAAACACTTTGTCAAAAAAAGGCAGAATACCAATTCATATTAAAAAACGTCAAGAAAAGCGGAATACAAAGAAAAATAAAAATCCAGGACAACATTTTTCTTCCTATAGCTCCCTTAAAATTAAAAAATCAAATGGTAGATCCCTTAATATATGAATGTCTGTGTTTTTAAGGCAAAACGCCTGTTATCGAAATCTCAAATTGTATGCATTCATCCTGTTCTTTATCTGCTAAAATGACATTTCCAATTATTTTCAGTAACTGAGATTGTATATCAAGTATTGCTGATTCTTATCGTCATTTTTATATACTTTTAAAAATACCCACATATTATAATATGTTCATCCGGATTTTCTTGTCTATTGCTGGTACTTAAAATACTCATAACATCAAAGACTTGCGGAAGTAAGCATTTTGTTTCATATCCTATTATTTTCTCACTAATTAATAAAACAAATGTGAGACATACAAACACTGAAGTCATGTGTAAATGGTGATGTATGGTCTTTGTATTGTGTGATTTGTAAACGATTCCTTTTATCCCTTTTTTATAGCAAATTTGTGGCCAGTTGAAATTTAACATCGGGGAACTGATATGGATATAATATTATGTACAAGTATAGAAAACGTTTTCTTTTTTGCGTATTTTACATTGAAATGATATAATAAATGTTTATATAGTTATAAAGCTACATATATTTCTGCATCTTCTTTAACTTGTGTACAGAGTAATCTAGGTAGGACTTGAACGTTTAATCAAGGCAGGACCGGAACGTTTAATCTGCAGGACCAGGACCATTAAATCATTACAATAATCGTCGTTATACTTATATAATAACTAGTCGAAGAATTCAAATCAAGAAAAATACTCATTGAGGGACAGAATTACACATTAAATCACGAACACGCGTTTTGATTTATTAATTTATATTCCGTCTAGCATCTAGACATTTATAACATAAATAAATATTGTTAATCTCCTTTGTCGGACAACTAGTAATAAAATGTTGTTCATCTTCAAGCAGATTAAAGGTACACTCTTACAAAGCTTCTGATTTCTTCCTATAAATTATATATAGTTTTATATCTGTCTCTTTCTATTTTGATGGGACCTCGGTGGTCGAGTGATCTAAATATTTACTACTGTAATTACTATAGACATTTGGTTGATTATATAGGGAATCACTGACGCATGACTAAAGCGAGCCCCCTTATGTCAGTCAGTGGGTCCCCCCTTATGAAAAGTTCTGGATCCGCCACTGCAATCTTGATTGACTAGGATTGTCAATTTTCCTATCGAAGGTCGATGGTTTTCCCCGGGCACTCCGACTTCCTCAAACAAAGAGCTGACCGCAACGAAATAATCCAAAGCGGAGCATAAAAGTGGTGTTAAGACACATATAAAACAATCTTTCTATTTTGAGATCATTGGCGCTGATCTAATTTACATATCACTTGTCTCAAACGAAATAAATTTGTTTAAAAATTGATACAAGTTTTAGTTTGAAATAAGTATCTTCTTTACTACTTTTTTTGTATCTGTTCATTTTATATGTTCCAAAATTGTGATCATAAATACGTTATAAGGTCAGGAATATAACTGATATACTAGCAAAGTAAGGATAGATCGATTTGATCAATGTAATGTTATTAAACATTTAGTCTGAATTATAAACAGACCTAGTCGTTCGCAATTTATACACGATCCCAACCAGACTCTATAACTACAGCTGGTGTTTGTGAGACGACTTTTAGACATACGTTAGGATTATACGATTTCGGTTCTCTGACTAGACTTATTTACCAGTGCGCAAAAAACGACCAAAGAAGCGCATTCTAAATAGAACAGAAATGATATTGTTTCCTCACAGAGAATCCCTACAGACACGTTAATAAGCGGTATTTTGGACAAGTTTAGTATTCAAGGAGAGATAACTCTATGTTTATATTTTTAGGAGATGTAAAAGACCGATCGACGTGAGCTTACACGTTTAGGTCATACCGTGTACAGTAGTTAGTACATATAAGTTATATAAAAACACCCTATATGAAAGAGAATTATGGTCAAATTTTAGCTCATAAACTTTTATGATGTACGGCAGCCAACGAAAACAACTGAGGTATTGGCGTTAGACAGACACATATTGCATGTAGCGTACGTGCATGGTTTCGAATGTTTATAAGTGTCGCACCCTTATCTATGCCGTAAAACTTAAGTGGTTTAAGAGCCACTGGGATATTAATTGTAAGCATGGGGTCGGGACAGCAGTTCACAAGAGGCTGAACGATTTAATTAAACATTTGATTTTTATTAAAAAAAAGTTTTATTAAATTATTTGTAAGCACATGCTTACAATACACTGGTACTACACCACCGTGACAGCACAACATCAAACACATTATATATTTAGAGCAAATATGACAGGGTAAAAATTTTAGACGAATCAGACTTCCCGTTGTAAGGATGCTGCCCCTGAATTGGTAATTTTAATGATTATTTTTCAGTTTTTAGTTATCATCTTCAATATCATAATAGCCCGTACGAAATTATAAGGCGTATTACGCCTGGAAATAAGGCGTAAACCAGGCGTAAGTGGTAGTTACGTGTCTAGATCCAGGCGTAAGGGAGCAGGAAACGTAAATTTGTAGTCCTTACGGCGTAGAAAAATGCAGTAAACCTGGCGTAAATTGAAATAAGCAAGGCGTAAATTTTTTAACGGGTGTAAAACTGTTGGTATGGCGTAAATAGAACCCCATAATGCTTTTTTTAAAGGATCATGGGATTTTTTTTCAAAATTAGGCTCTTTGGTTTTAGTTTGCAAGAGTTGGACTTATGGCAGCTTCATATATTCAGGAATAATTAGCTTGTTTTGTGCTTTTTGGAAGAATTTTAAATTGGAAATACTGAATCAAATTGATTAATGAAAATTATGAAATAAAAGGAAAGTAGTATACATGGTAAATAATAATAATGTGAGTATAACTAAGTTATTAAGGTTTATGTAACCTATCAGAAATTTTGAAATCCCAAAACCTTTATCCTTGGATAATAACATTAAAATCTTTTACTTTAAGTTAAATTGCAGTATTATCATTTATATTTTAGTTCAAAAGACAATAATTTTCAAAAACAACTTAGTTAAAATGCTACTTTTATTTCAAGAAAAATTAATTGTCATAATTCTTATTTAAACTTAAACATGTTAAACTTATTTGAGCCAGTGTCTGTCTAAAATGTATTTATCATTTATTTATATATAGCTTCTTCAATGGTTAATACTTCAAGTTTTTTGTCATACAATGAGAAATAAAAGCAACAGTACAGAAGTTTGTATCAAATACACAAAAGTACACAGCTAGGTTACTACACTGATCTAAAATAAGTATAGTATTATGTAAGGATATTACGTCTGGTTTATTTATTGAACAGGCGTACTCATTTGCATATTCCGCCTATTTTTTTGTGAACCAGGCGTACTCATTCAAATATTACGCCTAATTTTACGCCTGGTTTACGCCTCAGTTACGCTTGAGTTACGCCTGGTTTACGCCTGGTTGACGCCTGGACATGCATTTTGTAAACACTGCAATGCCGCCAGGACAAAGTATGATTTCTACGCCTGGTTTCCGTGTCAAATACGGAAGTCACAGTTCGTACAGGAGATAGATATAAACTGTAGCAGCAAAAATGATTAGCCAAGTAAGATCTACAAATAAGTCAAATGACCAAAATTGTCAATTAACCCCCTAAGATTAATAATCTTATAATCTTTTACAAAAATATTCTCCTCTTAATCTACTTGGCCAAATGAATTTTAATCTCGTAATTACGTTTCACGATAATAATCTTGTAATTACGCGATAGTTGTCTCGTAATTACTAGATAAAAAAACTTCGTATCTCGTAATCATGTGATAGTTATCTCGTAATTACGCGATAAATATCTCGTAATTTCAAGATAAAACAATGATTATCTCGAAATCACGTGATGATTATCTTGTAATTACGAGACAAAACAATCAATTTATGATTATCTTGTAATTACGAGATAAAACAATGGTAACTTATCTCGTAACTAACTATCAGGTAATTACGAGATATTTATCACGTATGGTTTTCTCATTATCACGAGATAAATATTGTTTTTGTGTGACCCTAATTCGTAGGTCTCCCTTATATATGAAAAATTCCATATATATATATAACTGTGTGTTCTACCAATTTTACCCGACCAAAACAAAAACTGTGGAGATCTAAAAATTTAATCGCCACTTAAGTCGTATATCATTAAAGGGGTCATTAAATTGTCAATGTTTTAGAAAAGATAAAGGTACTGTTCTATTTCAGCAGAATTTTGAGTATATTTACTAAGTCGGAAAAACAATGTACGACAAGCTCTTTTATGCATGGCTTTAAATAAGAAACAAAAATAACATAAAAAGCAGCATGCTATTATTCTATATTTTGGAGCAAAACCTTCGTAGAGTTTTTTTTAAATATCAATCGTCTCTTTCCGCAAACATTTTATATAACGTACATTTTTTTGATAACTTGCTATAATGAAAAAATGAATAACTTTAAGATAAATGAAGTAATGCTCATAATCATAATAGAAAAAAAAGACAAAAAAGGAACACTATAAGTCTACAAACGTACATAATACACAAGAAGTGAATAAAGAATTGTCTCTGACTCTCTTTTTACGAAAAATCTGGTCTTAACACTGAATTATTTAGACTTCTTATGCAAATATGTATAAATAGTATGTATATACAATACAATACGTAAACGCTAAAAAAAATCATATGCATTGAATGCTTCTAAATAATTGAATATCAAAATTAAAATTTAAAAATCAATTTGACATTAAAAGAGGTCTTATAGAAAGAGAGGGAAATACGATCATCTTTGTATAACAAACGACATATTCATTCAACTAAATGTAATATTGATTTATAAAACAATTTTAGATTACATTATTGTTTGTCAGATCAATACCTACATTTTTTATTCATAATACACACAGCGTCGTTAGTGTTTATTTTTAGCTTCCGCGTGTAGTGCTGATAGTGTAATATGTTGATATCTGTTGTCTAAGATGGCACAAAGTTGTAAGCAATGTTTGAATACTAATTTATTAGTAATTCTTACGTTACTTGGTGGAGCCGTTGGTTTATCTGTGGGATTTTCTTTAAGGAAATGGACATTAACAAAAGATACTCTACTATGGATAGGTAAATACATGTCATTATAATATTAAATCATATTTGTCTTTTCTAATTGTTATATATATACAGTGTATGGATTATTTGTCAATGAATGCTTTAAATAATAAATACCAATTGTAAGACACATTCAGTCTATGAAAATTAATTCCGAAAAGACAATAAAATTATTTCATTGAAAAGATGTACAAACACGAGTTCTACATGTGTTCGGGTGCCATAGTATACATGTATGCTATATAGAATAACATTACTAGATAGTAAAGTGCTTGATAACGCATAGGTGTTGTATCAAATTACCGTTATGTACTGAAAGAAGAAATTTCTATTGTTCATGACCCCAGTATTTAAATAAAATTTTGTGTACGGTTTATAAATGGTAACATTTCTTTTTTTGGTAAAAGTGTTTGCACATCGTAATGTTAAGGTTGTACAATTATATAAATACAGTCATGTACATGCAACTTAATTGTCGGCAACTCATCCTGCAATATCAATGACCTATTGAATTCAAAAGGGGAATGGGGATAGAGGGCGTACGTCACCTTTTGATGGGTAAATGTATCATTTTTTAGTATCAAATTGATCATTAAACTCTTCATTCGTTTTCTGGAATTACGACCGCTTTCAAAAATCTTGCATCCGCCCTTAGAGGGTATTGCTTAATCAGAATATAAGTCCCCTAAGACGTAGATATAAGAAAATGTGGTATGAGTGCCAATGAGACAACTCTCCATTCAAGTCACAATTTGTAAAAGTAAACCACTATAGGTCAAAGTAAGGTCTTCAACACGGAGCATTGGCTCACACCAAACAGCAAGCTATAAAGGGCTCCAAAAATGACTAGTGTAAAACCATTCAAACTAGAAAAACAACCGTCTAATCTATATTAAAAACGAGAAACGAGAAACACTTATGGACCACATCAACAAATGACATTTACTGAACATCAGGTTCCTGGCTTAGGACAGGTGCAAACAATTGAAGGGGGGTTAACTTTAGACGTTTTAATAAGTATCAACCTTCACCCTTATCTGAAACAATAGTGTAACATCACAAAATAGAAAGACACACTATAAATTATCAATTAAAATGGCTTTACTCAATCAAAAGACATTTTAAACAGTTTGGATATATAGACAATAACTGTTTAGTGTCTTTAAATTTCAGCTGTATTTGTACGAGGATAAGAAACGGGTGCAATGCGATGTTATCCATTCATTTTATGTTTTTCAGCATTTGGTATTGTTATTTGATTAGGGACTTTCCTTTTGAATTTTCCTCGGAGTTCAGTATTTTTGTGATTTTAATTTTTAGTATTTAATGAAATTCTATTCAGGAATACTGGGAGAAATGTACATTCGTATGCTGAAAATGATGATTGTTCCTTTGATGGTTTCCTCAATAATTACAGGTAAGTAATCTTTCATGATTTCCTGTTCCATTCTGATTTTGAAAAATAAAAAAAAACGTTAACAGAGAACAAGCAAAACCGTGCATCGAAGAAGAAGACAACGAAACGTGCTAACTAATAGATATAAGCACAACACATTTAAAAAGAACGATAACTTAGAAAATTGAGATTTGAGTTCTTAAATATTTAAACTATGATGACACTCTGTCCATTACATTTGCAAAATGAAAACAAAAGAGTCTCACTACCAAGAACAACTCATCCATTCCAATATTTATTTGAACTACCATTTCCATCTACGGTACTATATTTATATCACCTTAATGCGTAATTTGCCATTAGAATTCTGAACTACGAAGTTGTTTAATCTTTCCTAATTTAGCATTAAGCAAACTAAAACATGTTTGAACCAAAGGCTAAGTAAACCGATTTCAACCGAACCCGGAATAAAGAAAAAACTTGACAAATGCTAGCCCTGAATTCGAAATTTTTAGTCTTTTAGTCTAAACCGAAATGTGTATAAACTTAACCTGGACAATCTTAAAAAATGTTTTACTCGAACTCTAAGTAAACTAAAAACCTGACTATCGTAAAATAACCATGAGTAAATCAGACCCCTATCTTTACTTAACCATAAATGAACTCGAAACCGGCCTAAGCCGAACTACGAATAAGTTAAAAACCTGTTTAAATCAAACCCCGAGATAACCAGAAATCTGTCTAAATCAAAACCCGAGATAATCAGAAATCTGTCTAAATCAAACCCCGAGATAACCAGAAATCTGTCTAAATCAAAACCCGACAAAATCAATAATCTCTTTAAATCAAACACCGAGGAAATCAGAAATCTGTCTAAATTAAACACCGAGGAAATCAGAAATCTTTATAAACCAACCGTGAATAAACAAGAAACCCATGTTAATCAGTACACACCTAAAATTTAAACCAAGCCATAAGTACACCAGAAAACTGTATAAGCGAAACATTAAATACACAAGAACCTGTCTAAACCAAATCCTGAGTACACCAAAATCCTGTCGAAACCAAACCATGAGTAAATCGTAAATCTGTCAAAACTAAACCGTGAGTAAATCAGAAACCTGTCTTAACCAAGCCATGAATACACAAGAGACCTGTATAAACGAAACCCTTACTATATTAAACACCATTCTTGACCTAACCCTGAGTACACCATATCAATGTCTAAACCAGATCCTGAGTTCAACTCTGAGTACACGAGAAACCTGTCTAAACCAAACACTGACTACACCAGAAACCTGTCTAAACAAAACACTGAGTAAACCAGAAACATGTAACCAAATCTTGAGTAAGCTAGAAAACTGTTTTTTTTTTTTTATCTTGGATATGAAGAAAATTGATAAATATCGACCAGTAAATCGAATATCTTTCTTATCTGAACAAACGTATTTCATTGTGAGTCGCTACATTTTCACAGTACGTTCAATGTATTTTTAAACGACTCGGTGTGGTATTATATTCTTAGGGAATATGAAATTTTAACTGATGTATTTGATGGGATTCGATTATCCTTGAGACTAAGATTTTCTTTTATTTACTTGACAATATATTTATAACTAAAGGCAACACTATATTATATAGGACAGTTCTATTTACAGAATTACACTAAAAGTTGGGAAACAAGTAGATCTTGATGTTATGCACCTGTACTGTAATACACTTAATTTGGGTGTTGACGCAGTACAGTTATTATGCATTTTCATAGCCTGCCTAAGATTGTTATCCCCCACCTACGATAGTATAGGGGCATTATATTTCTGGTCTGTGCGTCCGTTCGTTCGTCTGTCCGTCTGTCCCAAATCAGGTTAAAGTTTTTGGTCAAGGTAGTTTTTGATGAAGTTGAAGTCCAAACAACCTGAAACTTAGTACACATGTTCCCTATGATATGATCTTTCTGATTTGAAAATTAGATTTTACTGAACATATAAAATGATAGTGCGAGTGGGGCATCTTTGTACTATGAACTATAACAACTTTCTTTGTGTTCTTTTTTTATATTTCTAGCAACAGCATCCCTCGACTTGAAAGCCAATGGTAAAATAAGCGCGGTCTGTTTGATATTTACAATGGTGTGTAATTTTCTGCCAAGTGTTTTAGGTTGCATCCTTTGTGTAATAATAGAACCAGGTAAACTATGCATATAAGTAAAGAAAATAGAATATTTAAATAATGCGTTTTTTCATTGTCTTTTCATCAGCAAATAATGTGTAATTCTTAATTTGACAAAAAGAAGAAATCTATGATTTGATTAATTATTACAAATGTGATCATCTATGAACATTAGTAAATAAAAAAGGATATTTTGAAAGTGACTAAGGTGGTGTAATAAGTTCGATCATATTTGCAAAACTGTTGAATATTAATAAAAGGTACTATAAAAAAGATGTGATATGATTGCCAATGAGACAGCTGTTCACAAGAGACCAAAATGACACAGTCATTAACAACTATAGGTCACCGGTTTGAGGTACAACAATCATATGTTTGATATACCTTAAATTCCCCCTCGATTACATTTTGCATTTGCTTGTCATTTTGGTTTCTCGATTGTGAAGAATGGTTTACGTGCAAATTTAATTAAGTCAGTCAATAATGATAAAGAAATTTAACATGTTTAACAAAGCAAATGAGAGTAATGATTTATTTTCCAAAGTTATGGGGAGGGTTTGGTACCCAGATATATGTTTAAATCCGCAACAATTATGTACGTGCCTGTCCAAAGTTAGCCACCTGTCATTCAGTTGTTGCCGTTTATAGATGTAAGAAGATGTAGTATGAGTACAAGTGAGAAAATTCTCCATCCAAGTAACCAATAGTTAAAGTAAACCATTTTGGATCTAAGGACGGTCTTAAACACGGAGCCTTGGATCACACCGAACAGCAAGCTATAAAGAGCCCCCAGAAATAACTAGTGTAAAACCATTCAAACGGGAAACCCAACTGTCTAATCTATATAAAAATTGAGAAACGAGAACCATTTATGTAACACATCAAGTGTTAAACATCAGATTTCAGACTTAGAGCAAGTACAAACAAACTCATCGGGTTTAAACGTTTTAATAGGTACTAACCTTTAACTTTACATGACATAATAGTGTAATATCACAACATAGAAGGACACTGTATATCATATTTGTTTTTCATTTCTTGTTTTGTTCATAGATCGAGTCGTTATTTTGCTCATTCATTATCAAACTGTTTTACATTTGTCATTACATGTATACGGTCCGTTACAAAATGTTATGAGGTATGTGTTTTGCTCCTTGTTAAAGGCCATACGGTGACCTATGGTTGCTAACTTTTTGATCTTCTTCGTCAATGTGGTTTGGTTGTCAATAAGACAACTCTCCACCAAAGACTCATTTGGTGGCGAGTTGTCTTATTGACAACCATACCATATCTAAGTAGTATAAAATATGCATATTGATATTTGTATAAGACTTAAATGATTAAATTTGATCATGTGTTGTAGGAAAAAGTGTCCATATATCAAAGGAATTTGCAACTGTTCACGGTCAAAGTACAGAAACACAGGATATATTTGCCGATCTTTTAAGGTATACTTACTTAGTTCAAGATGGTCAATATGTGATCCAAATGCATTTTCCCGCGATTTTTTATTTAATTTATTCTTTAATTTCATATATATGATACTGTTTTTCTTTCCACAGAAATGTGTTTCCTGACAATCTTATTGTATCGACATTTGAACAGGTGAGAATTTTTTTCAGGTATATTGTTTGTTATAATATTTTCATAATACATACCTTGTAGTATATGCAGTTAGAACACTAAACAACTTCTAGATATACGTAACCAGCTAACTAACTATATTTAAAACAAAGTCACTGGCAAGTCCCTTTGTGGCAAGTTTTGCTTATTTGTATTACATGGTAGTATAATCATCTGATGGTTGAAATGGGAAATAAACTATGTAAGATAACAATTTTCGAGAATAAGATCGAATATAAAAACTATAAAATGTTTTAAAGCATAACAGTCAAAAACCATAAACAGAACACTAAAAAAGTTCTGCATTTAGCTGGTGAGGTTATGATCGATCGTAAACAACAAACACTGTTTAAACAAAATTGAATATTATAGAGGAACTCTTTCAACAACTGGAGCACAGACAATGATTTGTCCTGAAATTAACATTACAAAAAAGCCTTTTTAACATATTTATTTGGAAATGTACAATGAATGCCGATTCTTATCGTAATAGAAAATAAACTTGTCGACAATAGGATTGAGAATTGAGACTGGAAACGGTGAATGTGTCAAAAACACAAAATCCGACCAAAGATCAGAAAAAGGTTCAAAATCACCGATAGGTCTTCAACACATCGATAATATCCCGCAGCTGGAAGCTTGCTTCAGCTGGCACCTATTCAAGTGTAATGTATACTAGTTCATCGAAAATTAACGTAACGTTTAACTCCGAAACATAAAAAAGAACTAAAATAAATTACAAAAAAAACCCATACAAGACTAATAAAGGCCAGAGGTTTATGACATGGGACAGGCGAAAAAATGCAGAGTGGTTGGATATGGTTTGTAAAATCTTAACCCTCCCTATACCTCTAGTCAATGATGCATGAACAAACAAACCACAATACGTTCAAATGAAGAAACGAAAGAAGACGAAACGGATCACAAAACACAACACAACACGACCCATCCCAACAAAACAAGAATCAAACAATCACACGGTCCAGTTACTATGCTTCCTATCATTAGTTTAAACATATTTATTTATAGTGGATTGTGAACAAGTTTTGCAACTTATATTAATCCCTTTCCACTTTGCGGGTGCGAGTGCTGCCTTGTAGCGGCATTAGCCTGCTCTTTTTCGAAATCTACAAGGGTGTCTTTAACGTGCAAGAGATATGGTTCTCTCTTAACACGGGTCAGCCATTTATCGTCCCCGTCCGACGGACTATCATCGTTTCCTCAAGACCATACTCGCAAATGGTGTCAAGGGAGAGCCGAAAATTAATTCCCTGAAATTTTCATCCCAGACGGGAATCGAACCAGGAACCTTTGTGTTAGTAGTCCGATGCACTAACCACTACACCACGGCTCTCTTCCTATCATTAAAAAAGCATGTTCAAGTTGTGCAGTGTCGTATCGTACCTTTAGACATGACAAACTTTTCAAAATTGGTAAAAATATCTATAAAAATGAAACTAAAGCCTTGTGTCCCCTCTGCCCTAACTTTTCTTTATCTTGCTTTTTGAAGGCACACACAAAATACAGGATTGCTGAAAGAAATCTTAGTCTAGTCAAAAATGAATCAAGCTTTATAACAATTATTAAAGAAAAAGAAAAAATACTTGGGTCTGCAAATGGTACAAATATAATTGGTCAGTATGTTTAAAGATTTTAGATTTTAATGTATTTAGTTTTTTTCAAAATCGAAGCTCTATCGACAAATAATTGAATATTTCTAAAATGAAATAATTCACACAGACTGTTTCCAAATGTTAAAGTATTCATCTATTTCAGAAAGAAATGTATAATGCAAACAGGAAAATATTATGCAAGTTTAAGAATTGAACACGTACATAATGAAATGAAATTATTCATAATATATTGTAGTATTTGAAACATGAATATATACAGCACAACAAATAACCTTTGTCAGTGTCGATCATTTATCAAAAGCTAAATACCATTCAAGTATAACTACACCGTTAAACCCGTGAAATTAGAGTACAAAACTTCATCTACGAAAGGAAAAAAAAGTAATATGAGTACTTCAAATCAAAACAAAATTGAACCAATCATTTGCAAAAACTTAAAAACAAAAAGTGACAAAAAAAACAAAACAAAATCCTTTAAGGAATAAAAGAAGACCGATCTAAACGGGGGTTGGCAGACATACCGCCATACCGTGACCTAAATCCTGTATCATTTAGTCATTTGTTGAGAGATGTCTCATTTGCAATCATACCACATCTTCTACATATTTTTTTTCATATATCGGTATAAAAACTATTACCTTGTTTAATATTTTGCTATGGTTGTCGGTCTCGTTTTTCCATATAGTCAACAACCAATCCCTAGTAACGAAAAATTACAAGGCACAAGGATAATGACAATGACAAAAAAGTACCACTAGCAAATGTTCTGCATCAACGTCGCATAAATGATGTTTGTTAATTACAAAGGCTCAAACCAAACAATTTGAAATAAATGTAACAGTTTTACCGATGTTCTTATAATATATATCGAGAAAGAAGACAAAAATTAAGTAAAAAATGGAGAAAAACCCAACATAAAAACAAACGGTAAAAACAGGTACTCCATTAGGAGTGAGTGGATGTGTTTCGATAGGAAAGTTAGAGATGTATGAATACGTGTAAATGTTAGGAAGTATATGACCAAAAGGGACACAAAAAGAAAAGACAAGGTTTCTGAATTTGCTCCGATAATTAAAACATTACTGGTTTGATAAGTTGTGCTATATTTTTTTGATCTCTGAATTAATGAATGGTACCAAATCCAGTGAAGAACGGACAGTTAAGACCAATCAGGAAAAAAACTATATAGCTATTACAGACGACGAATACACAGTTGAATAAAAATAAATCATGATCAAGACGTATTATTGAATTCTAAATTTAACAAAAGCAACAGTTACTTCTTTTTTTTTCTTCAAAATACATGTATATGATTACTATTAAAAATTTGTAAAGGAACAAACCCATTCAATTACTGTTATCCGTTGAAACTGATATTATGTCTTACGATATGAATATAGGATTGATAATAGCAAGCAGTATATTTGGAATGGCAACCAGTGCAACAAAGGAACACGGAAAAGCCTTCTACAACTTCTTTACATCAGCTACCTTTGTCATTCTACAGATGTTGCGATGGCTTATTTGGTATTATATATGACTTTTTAACCGGATTTTTGTGACAAAAATGTCGGTTATTGATCTGGGGATGTACGGCGGGCGGGCGGCAATCAAATGTTGTCTGTGCATTAACTCATGAACCGTTCAACCAAAGCTTTTAAAATTTTATTATGTTATTACTGACAACTATACGAAGGTCAAGTTCAATAATGGCGATTTTGACTTTTACCGTTCAGGAGTTATGGTTCTTGAAAGATTGAAAAATGGAGTTTCCAGTCGTGTCCGTGCATTTACGCATGAACTGTTCTACCAAAGCTTCCCAAATTTTAATATGTTGTTACTGATGACAGAATGGAGGTCAAGTTCAATAATGACGATTTTGACTTTTACCGTTCAGGAGTTATGGTTTTTGAAAGAATGAAAAATGGAGTTTCCAGTCGTGTCCGTGCATTTATGCATGAACTGTTCTACCAAAGCTTCCGAAATTTTAATATGCTGTTACTGATGACAAAATGGAGGTCAAGTTCAATAATGACGATTTTGACTTTTACCGTTCAGGAGTTATGGTTCTTGAAAGATTGAAAAATGGTGTTTCCCGTCGTGTCCGTGCATTTTCTCATGAACCATTCAACCAAAGATTTTGAAATTTTAATATGTTGTTACTGATGACAAAATAGAGGTCAAGTTCAATAATGACGATTTTGACATTTACCGTTCATGAGTTATGGTTCTTGAAAGATCGTAAAATGGCGTTTCCATTCACGTTGTTGCATTTACTCATGAACCATTCAATCTAAGCTTTTCAAATTTTAATATGTTGATACTGATGACAAAATGGAGGTCAAATTTGATATTGACGATTTTTACTTTCACCATTCATCAGTAATGGTTCTTGTGATATTGCCAGGACACAAATAAATGTTAATAAATCCGGTTTGCTGTCGTTGTGACAGCCTCTTGTTATCAAATAGAAATTAATGATTTGATTATTATTTATGTCAACGTCATACAGAAAAAAAATATCCAGTAAATTTTCAAATAATTACTATAACGCATTTCGTGTGTTTATTTCTGGCGTTTGTATAGTAAGATCATAATTAATTGGTAAAGTTGATTCCAAAATAAACTGATCATCATATTTACATTAGCAACTATAACAAACAGGAAGGAAACGAACTTATATATATAAATCGTATATATTTTATATGTTTGTTTTCTAAATTTTATTTGCAGATTAAATATATAAAAACAACTATGTTAAAACAGAATATCGCAAAAAATCAATGCAAAGTCAAAGAAAGAAAAAAAAAAAAAAAACACTTTTAAAACGACCAGCATATGACGTTTTATATGCTTAGTAGCGTTCTAACCACAGCTCACATAAAGTAGAATAACTGATTGCATAATTATAATAATGCTTAATTTAGTGTTGACATATTAAACAATTATGAATGTAGATGGTGACAAATTTAATAAATGTATTAGTTAGCAAACATGTTCATTTAATTTTTATCATGAAGGTTTACACCTGTTGGAGTAGCTAGTCTTCTTGCAAGGACAATAGCAAGCTCGGCCGATACTAGTGACGAGTTCAGGCACTTGGGAATGTTTATAGCTACAGCCTTGCTTGGTTTTGCCTTATGGTCGTTAGCAGTTGTCCCATTGGTTTATTTTATCATATACAGAACAAATCCATTCCGTTTTCTCTTCACACTGGTCGAACCAGTCTTAATAACTTTTGCAACAAGTAGCACGTAAGTATGTACCGCTGAATCTAGAAAAAAGTAAAATAATAAAAATACTGAATGAACTCAACACATGAAACGAATAGATAAAAACTGTCATATGCCTGACTTGGTACAGGCATTATCTTATGTAGAAAATGATCGATTTAACCTGGGTTTAAAGCTAGCTAAACCCATCACTTGGTGTTGTAGCTAGCTAAACCTCTCACTTGTAAAAAAAGTCTTATTTGAAACTTTTTCACAATGACAGGTTTAGTAAAGCCTGATAAGATTACAAATTGGAAATATATTTTCCCGTTATTTTACTTTTACTTCAACTGTTCAAATGTAGATACTAATATTATTACATCATACCATTTTAAAAACCCTTAATTTTGTTTCTATCATTTCATTTATCACTTTCTTTATGTGCTGTATTTGTTTGTGATCAACCATCTGCATATGTTTTTCTAAAAAAATTAAAAAAGCTTATTTCTCCAGGCACTATTATAATGTGTAGATAAAACAATCGTTTGATGAAAGACTTTATAACTGTGAATATGTATTATCATCATTACATATATATGGTATATTATTAGACATAAACAACAAGACAATTTTGATTTACGGACAATCTAGCCAATGTAGATGAGCTGATAAAATATCTATGCATATAAATGTCTTGATTTGTACATTAAAGAAAAATTAAAAAAGATTGTCTCTATCCGTTAGTAAATAACGGTGTTCCCTGAAGTAACCTCGATATTAAATAATGAAATTATTGTTATTAGATGAAAAGAATAATTTGGATGTACTGATGTACTGGTCATCTGCTTTAGTGTTTGATTAAGTCGTCAGATCAAGGGTCATTTTTTTGCGAGGTCGCACTCAATTGGACAAAGAGGTAATATTGTGAAATTAAACGCTAGATATTATTTTAGGTATGTGTGTGTCATTATCGTGCGGTCCTATAGATATTCGACATCTGCTTTTGTTATAATTGGAATTTCAACAATTTATAGTTCTTTATAACGTTGTAAGCGTTGCACACGTAGTACTCATATACGTTTTTTACGATTGTCCAGATGACTTTTCAACATCATTCAGGATATTCGCTTATTACTCTTTAAGCTTGTGTCACCCTTTTTGTTTAGTTCCTACACTTAGCCTTGCCAGTTTTTACCGATAGACGAAACGCGCGTCTGGCGTACTAAATTATAATACAGGTACCTTTGATAACTATTTAAACCACTGGGTCGATGCCACTGCTGATGGACGTTTCGTCCTCGAGGGTATCAGCAGCCCAGTAGTCAACATTTCGGTGTTGACATGAATATCAATAATGTGATCATTTTTATAAATTTCCTGTTTACAAAACTTAGAATTTTTCGAAAAACTAAGGATTTTCTTATCCCAGGCATAGATTACCTTAGCCGTATTGGGCAGTTTTGGAATTTTGGATCCTCCTTGCTCTTCAACTTTGTACTTGTTTGGCTTTATACATATTTTGATATGAGCGTCACTGATGAGTCTTATGTAGACGAAACGCGCGTCTGGCGTTCTAAATTATAAGTCTTGTACCTTTGATAACTATTTACCGATACAAGCAATTGATATTTTCCCAATATTCGGGAGATAGTTTCTCACAGAGGCTTTCATTTGGAATTCAATAAAAAGAAGGCTGTACGTACTGATGTACGGGGTAGTAAAACATTTTGATTAGGAGTGTTTCAAGCCAAAATGTCCGCCACTCTCAATATCATATACTTTTAAACGGCGGTTCAAGTTCTCGATCTTTAATTCGGTCGACCCTGGTTTCAGTTGTTTATGTTCTGAATGGGAGGGACAAACTTGTAAATGGCAAACAACACTCAATCAATCAACAATAACATTTAATCATTGAAGATGAATAGTATATCATATAACACTACCAATCAACACAGAAAAACAGATCAAAAAGATGATGCTTCTTTGTTGTTTTGTTTCAGAGCCATTGCTATGCCTGAAACATTGCACAGCTTGGAAGTGATTAACAAACTAGACAAAAGAGTTACCAGGTTTGTCGTGCCATTGTCAGCATCTATAGGTAGGAGTGGCACATGTCTTTATATCAGCATATCATGTTTGTTTGTTGTACAACTAGTAGGAATGGAACTAACATTTACAAGACTTGTCCTAGTATGGTAAGAAGTTGTATAGTAAAATGGCTCTCCATAAACATACAAATAAAAATAAAAACCCAATTATATTCTTTTAAAATGTTTTTTTTGACTTCCAAGAAAGGTTACGACCATTTGCCAGAATTTATAAATTGATAGATTGATTTGTATTTAGGTCTATCTGAGAACTGTTAGAGAATACGTATACGTAATCATATTAGGTATCAGTGATCAAACGGAATTTTATTGAATTTATTTATAATCTCCATTGCCTTAACGCATATAATAGCTAATAATGGTTATGTTAACACATATTAAAGGCAACCTGTATTTACCGATGTTCAAATATTTTAGAATGAAAAAAATATATCTGCTTACTTTATTGTCTAAAATAAGATTTGAATTGTTTCTAAATTTTTTAATGCATTTTTTTTTGTTTATGTTCGAAATCTTAATTTTGTAGTATTTTATCAACGATATCAGCATTAGCTAACCCACCAGTAACTGGTGCCAGTCTAGTCAATATAATCATCATACTAACAGCGTTAGATATACCACCAGAGGCTGCTTCCTTATTATATGCATTTGATTGGCTATTGTAAGTAATTTAATTGTAATAAGAGTAAGGATATGCGGCACGATTGCCAATGAGGCAACTACCAACCACAAAAGGGAAGGGATATAAACAACTACTAATCATAGACCGTTATGTGGCCTTCAACAGTAAACACCACAAAGTAAATAATAACCATGATAACGAACTCTAGCATACCATGAGGAACAATTCAAAAGTGAAACAAACTGCTACATTTATCCTAAAACCATTATTGGTTATTAATTATGACAAACATGCAGTAACCAACGTCATCAACTGCATCACAGGCTCCTGATTTAAGACAGTCACATAAACAATGTGACTTTATTAAATTTTTCAGTGAGGAAACATACGTTTTTGTTATTATAAGATATGAAATAAACTTATCGTTGATACCACATTAAAATTGGGTTGTCCAGACGTTTGGTCTACAAAAGACGCATCAGTTACAATGTATGCTCAAATAGAAAGAGTTTAAAGCAATATAAGGACTTAGGCGCCGAAGAAATCGAACGCCGAAAATCAAAACAGAAATCACTGTTTATTCACAGTCGTTTTCATATATGGTGTACACAATTCAAGTTGTTTTTGTCTATATTATTGTTTTATAGTTAACTTACTTATGATACATTTTATTTTGTAGAGACAGATGTAGATCAATAACTAATTTATTCTCACATGCTCTTTGTGTTGTTGTTACTTATGAACTAAGCAAATCGGCATTGTCTGAAGATAATCAAGAAGTCACAGAAAATATATTAAACACAGAGATAACAGTTTAAGTTATTGCTTTTTTTATTATTGAATAAAACAAAAATAATGAATACCTTTATATTTTCCTTTTATTTGAAGTCAAAATATCCATATAATAGTATAAAGTGCATCAGGATTTAATGTGATTTTTTAGCTTGCTTTAAGTCCGCAACCTTTGATGCTCTGGGATATCATAGGAAATAGAAAAATATACTTGTACATTGGAACTTTTAAAATAATATAAGCTTAAGACCAAATGTCACGTATATGGCAGTGAAGACAAAAACTATGTGAGAATCATCTGATGAAGTGATTAGTGATTTAGAGGGGGAAATAAATAGTGTGGAGAGATGCATAAGTCAGGATGTTTAAATCGAGGAAAACAAATTAAAGAGGTTATTTGAATATTATGTTACCGATTGTGGGGATAGCAGTAACTCCTGATAATTACGCATTTTTGTTTTACTTTACCTTTCTCATTCTTTATGTGTTGTATTAGTTTGTGACACAACATCCACATATTAATCTTTTTTAAAGTAAAAAGCTATCTTCCCTAGGCGTTTGATTATATGAACATATACAACTATGTTTTATGATAGGACAGACATACGTAGACCTACTTACTATGTGTTCTTATCAATGCATATATATGGGCAAAATGTTCGACATTATAACGCCTAGATTGTCAGATTAATTAGCCAATTTAGATGATTTAATAAGATACCAATGAATACATGGAAGTCATATACATAATATTTGTTCTTGTATAAAAATTATTATGTTATCTGAGGTCTTCTTTACCTTTAATTTGAGTAGGTTTGTAAGATTCAAGAATATTAATTAGAATGTAATGCTCATCTCCTGTGATGTTTCATAGGAAAGGTAGATAGGAAAAGGGTGTTTTTTCTAGGTCGTTCTCAATTGGCGTATCTTTTTTTTTTAAAGATTAAATCTCCATTGTGAATATTGTGACAGTAAAAAAATATATTTTTCTTTTACGTACTTTTTCCGTTTTTGTCTTGTGGTTCCGTTAGTGTTCAACATCTAATTTTATTGATAATTGAGGAAATCAACAACTTATATATATGTACTACAATTCAAGCGTCGCACATGCAGTAATCATATACGAAATTATATTTGTTCAAGTGCCTAAGGGTCATTGAAATATACCCAAAGTAGTTTTAACATATTTAAACAACGCAAACTACTGATGTTAATGCATCACATTTTTATAGGAAAATATTAAATAGTTTTGATAGATTTTAACAAGTAGAATAACTTTTGTCTGATGATGTAACTGTATTTCCGGTTATATTTAGTGAAAGGTGATGGAAGAACCAAAAATAGGTCTGTAGTTTTATACATCTGCCACTTAGAGCAGGTATATAGGGATTTACAAGTCCGTCCGTTCCTGCAGATGATAATTAAAGGACCCCTTGACCAAATCGTTTGAAATTTTAATAATGCAAAGGACCATAGCATACAAGTACAATTGGACAGTTTTGACATGTACTTTCCGAACGCATGCAATTTATAAAGTATTGTTTTTAATTTTTCGTACTTTAACATGCAGTTGGGTTTGCATCGGTTTCCAGATGATCTTTAACCTTTTTTCTTAAAAAAGAGAGGCGAAAAATACCAGAGGGATATTCAGACTCATAGATCAAAGATAAACTGACAATGCCATGTCTTACAAATAATATTACACAAGACACAACATAGAAACTAAAGATTAACAACACGAAACCCACAAAAAAAAAAAAAAAAAAAAAAAAAACTGGGGTGATCTCAGGTGTTCCGGAAGGGTAAGCAGATCCTGCTTAAATGATTTGAAACATCAGTACAATTTAATAGACCAAAAAATACAGATGTCGAACGTGATATGATGGTTTTACCATTTAATGTACTGTTGCCATTGTAGTGTTATATTTAACATTGCCATAAAAGCGCGAGGTTTGGCTAGCCACAAAATCATGTTCAATCAAACTTTTTTTTCTTAAAATGTCATGTACAAGTTTTCCCCCTTTCCCTTATTCCAAAAATGATCTCAATTCAAAATTCTAATGGAGTTTGCAACAATAACTACTCATTTAAATACATAATAAAATATTAAAATATAAAATGTCATACAGTCATGGTTCAAATTAAAATTAATTAATAGTAACTTCTAAATAAATAAATGGGGAATGTGTCCAAAAGGACACAGATGATGCCCCCCTAAGCATATAACGTTATAAAGGGACACAACTCAAGAACTGTAAAAGTAAAGTTGCCAAAAATTGAACTTAAACTGAGTTTAGAGGTTATAAGCATTATATACACATTTCATTAAGTTAAGTTGAGAAAAACTTAAGTTAAGTGAACAGAAACTACAAAAATCTTCAATCTTTCCACTTGTAAAGGGGCATAATCCTAAAATGGTAATCAAAGTGATTGTAATTACTGAATGGTGAAGATTGCTTTAATTTATCAGTTGGTAGGAAAGTGAATATTCCATTGTATATTGTATATAGCACTGATTTAAGTTCATTCAACTTCTATTCTGGACAAAGAAAGATAACTCCAATTTTCAAAGAAGATTATATAAAGCATTGGTTTAAGCTGATTCAACAACCATTCTAGATAAAGAAAGATCACTCCAATTTATTGACTTGAAACTACAGAAATGCTTGTTTTTGGCCCTTTATTCCTAGACTGTTTGCCCCATAACCCTTCAAATATATCTCAACCTTCTACTTATGGTATTAAACATTGTGGTACAATTTCAGAACAATTGAAATACTTTTACACAACTTATTGTTCTGACACTAGATAAATGCTATTTTTGGGACCCTAATTCCTTAACCTTCGGGACCATAACCTACAAAATCAATCCCAAGCTTCCTTTTGTGGTTATAAACATTGTGTTAAAATTTTATTGATTTCTGTTTACTTATTCTAAAGTTATTATCCGGAAACCGTCCGTCTTTGGACGACGCGGACGACGACGACGACGACACCGACGACGACATGATACCAATTTACGACCGCAAATTATTTTGCGGTCGTATAAAAACAAGACTTTACCCAGTATTGAAATCATAAACATTTGAATAGGTCACCACTTGTTAATTCAACACTAAAGGAGTCGTACATAGTGTTGATCATGGCATTTAAAATTAACAACTTATGATTATTAATCATTAAAAAACACCAAATAAAGATTTAGCAACACGAACCCCTCTTAAACCAGATATGAACGTGTTCTGCGTGATCGATACCAGCTCTACATGTGGCATCCGACATGTTGCTCGTGCATGTAACAATCCGACGAAAAGTCTCATTTTGTTCTGTTGTAGAAAATGCTGGCTTCTATTGCAAAGGCAAAACTATAATTCTTTCAAAGATTTAATGAATTATTTGTGTTTTCTGGACACATTAGAAATATAATCGATATTATATTAATTAGGAGATAAGGTAAAAAATTTCAGAAACAACTGTTGGTCAATTTAAAGTCATCAACAATTGATGAAGTCCGAATATATAGTAAGATATAAAAGTCCCTGTCACGACAAAAAGTGAAATAATTAAAAAGAGAAAATCAACTGACTCATCAAACTCAACAGTTGCAGAAAAGCAAACATGGCAGAACAACTTCCGAATTTTATTCAAACGAATTTTGACATATACTCACGTAATGTGGTTATTGTTAAACATAGTGCGACCGCTCAAATCTCCATAACCTGTGATTTTAGTGTAACATCGCATAAGAGGAATAACAAGTAAAATATCAGTTAAAACTAGAGGCTCTAAAGAGTCTGTGTGCCCATCATAAACGAACATAATTTACAGAACGAAAATTGTTAAAAATTTACTATAAAGGGTAATAACTCCTTAAGGGGTTAATTGACCATTTTGATCATGCTGACTTATTTGTAGATCTTACTTTGCTGTACATCATTGCTGTTTTACAGTTTATCTCTATCTATAATACCCTTCAAGATAATAACCAAAAGCTGCGACATTTTCAGAAAATTACCAATTTCTGGGGCAGCAACCCAACAACAGGTTGTTTGATTCATCTGAAAATGTCAGGGCAGATAGATCTTGACCTGATAGGTCAAATTAACCACTGTTAGATTTGCTCTAAATGCTTTGGTTTCAGAGATATAAGCCAAAATCTACAGTTTACCCCTTTGTTCTATTTTTAGCCATGGCGGCCATCTTGGTTGGTTGGCCGGGTCACCAAACACATTTTTTAAACTAAATACCCCAATGATGATTGTGGCCAAGTTTGGTTAAATTTGTCCCAGCAGTTTCAGAGAAGATGATTTTTGTACAAGATAACAAAAATTGACAACAAAATTACAAAAATTGACTATAAAGGGCAATAACTCCTTAAGGGGTCAACTGACCATTTAAGTCAATTTTGACTTTTGTGTAGATCTTACTTTGCTGAAGGTTATTGCTGTTTACAGTTTATCTCTATCTATAATAATATTCACGATAACAACCAAAAACAGCAAAATTTCCTTAAAATTACAAATTCTGGGGCAGCAACCCAACAAGAGGTTGCCCAATTAATCTGAAAAGATAGATCTTGAACTGATAAACAATTTCACCCCATGTCAGATTTGCTCTAAATGCTTTGGTTTCAGAGATATAAGCCAAAATCTACATTTTACCCCTATGTTCTATTTTTAGCCATGGCGGCCATCTTGGTTGGTTATCCAGGTCACCAAACACATTTTTTAAACTAGATACCCCAATAATGATTGTGGCCAAGTTTGGTTAAATTTGTCCCAGTAGTTTCAGAGAAGATTTTTGTACCAGATAACAAAAATTGACAACAAAATTACAAAAATTGACTATAAAGGGCAATAACTCCTTAAGGGGTCAACTGATCATTTAGGTCAATTTTTGACGTTTTTGTAGATCTTACTTTGCTGAACATTATTGCTGTTTACAGTTTATCTCTATTTATAATAATATTCACGATAATAACCAAAAACAGCAAAATTAACTTTAAATTACAAATTCTGGGGCAGCAACCCAACAAGGGGTTGTCCAATTAATCTGGAAAGATAGATCTTGACCTGATAAACAATTTTACCCGATGTCAAATTTGCTCTAAATGCTTTGGTTTCAGGGATATAAGCCAAAATCTACATTTTACCCCTATGTTCTATTTTTAGCCATGGCGGCCATCTTGGTTGGTTGGCCTAGTCACCGGACACATTTTCAAAACTAGATACCCCAATGATGATTGTGGACAAGTTTAATTAAATTTGGCCCAGCAGTTTCAGAGAAGATTTTTGTAAAAGTTAACGACGACGGACGCCAGATGCCAAGTGATGAGAAAAGCTCACTTGGCCCTATGGGCCAGGTGAGCTATAAAGCATTACCTAGAACAAAAATCCTGATCTAAAACTCACAGTAATGGAAAGCTGGTTTAAAGCAAATTTCATCCAATAAACAAACTGTTTTCTAAGACTGAAATATAATCTAAATCGTCACCTTTTATGTAAAGCTCTTTTGGGAATGACAATATGTTATGTAGCATTCAGAGGATGGAATATTAACCTGCACACAGACAACACAGACAATGGAACAGGGGAATATAGTGACAATATGCAAGTTTCAATTATATTTATACCCAATATAGCGAGAGAGCAAACTTATTGAAAATATCAGAATCACTATAAAATTCCACATTTCTGTGTACAAATCTTTTCATCATACAGTATGCATACAAAAATGTTGACAAATCAACTAACAGTTTTAATATGAGAAATTACATTTATTGTGCATATTTTATTATGTTTATAATGATAATTAACAAAATATAATTGGTCTAGGTATAAAAATAGTAAAGTAACATGAGCACAGTCAGACAACATAACAACCTGTCTACTATTACCTCTTACCCAGTCAGAGAAATTAAATCTACTTAAAAAAATCTCTTTGTTTAATTCTCAATTGTTTGTTTTCTGATTTTCTTCCAGAGGAAATATTTCATAAACATTTATTTGAATACTAAACTTTGTGTGATATATCACATGCATCAATTTTGCAGGTGTAAAGATCATGCTTATTTTATTATGCAATATGTGCACTTTTCGTATATTCTAAAGAGATGAAAACTAAAAAAAAAGTCATATATTCATATTCATCAATCGAAATTTTTACAATACAAAATTTATATCATAAAATCAACTTTCAGACTTGAATATATTACTAGAACCATAAAAGTTTAAATCAATTTAGTTTTCTTTAATATTGCACTAAAGGTAATTGGAAATTTTAACTTTATCAAAAATACTTTTTTCTATCCCTTGACTGCAAAGTACAGAATTTACCAACAAGAAAATGTGTAAAGCATCACTTTGAATGCAAGAAAGCACTATAAAAAATACTATGACATAAAATAAAAGTTTGGGAAAAAAGCAGACAGACAGACAAGTTTGTTCAAAGATGTATCCCCACTGAAGTGGACAATATAACAATAACAATGAGGATAAATAGCTAAACACATTATAATTTTCAGACTAACAAAATATAGCTTTTATATTAACTGAAATAAATAACCTTCTCAGAAGATATATTTCCTAGGTTTTACATGGTTATTTTTGTTACCTATCAGCCCTGTCTAACCGCATGATTAACAAGAGGCTGTCACAACGACAGCAAACCGGATTTATTTACATTTATTTGTGTCCTGGCAATATCACAAGAACCATTACTGATGAATGGTGAAAGTGAAAATCATCAATATCAAATTTGACCTCCATTTTGTCATCAGTATCAATATTTTGAAATAATAATATTTGAAAAGCTTAGATTGAATGGTTCATGAGTAAATGCAACAACGTGAATGGAAACGCCATTTTACGATCTTTCAAGAACCATAACTCCTGAACAGTAAAAGTCAAAATCGTCATTATGGAACTTGACCTCTATTTTGTCATCAGTAACAACATATTAAAATTTCAAAAGCTTTGGTTGAATGGTTCATGAGAAAATGCACGGACACAACGGGAAACACCATTTTTCAATCTTTCAAGAACCATTACTCCTGAACGGTAAAAGTCAAAATCGTCATTATTGAACTTGACCTCCATTTTGTCATCAGTAACAGCATATTAAAATTTCGGAAGCTTTGGTAGAACAGTTCATGCATAAATGCACGGACACGACTGGAAACTCCATTTTTCAATCTTTCAAGAACCATAACTCCTGAACGGTAAAAGTCAAAATCATCATTATTGAACTTGACCTCCATTCTGTCATCAGTAACAACATATTAAAATTTGGGAAGCTTTGGTAGAACAGTTCATGAGTAAATGCACGGACACGACTGAAAACTCCATTTTTCAATCTTTCAAGATCCATAACTCCTGAACGGTAAAAGTCAAAATCGCCATTATTGAACTTGACCTCCGTATAGTTGTCAGTAATAACATATTAAAATTTTAAAAGCTTTGATTGAACGGTTCATGAGTTAATGCACGGACAACATTTGATTGCCGCCTTTCAAGAACCATAACTCCTGAACGGTAAAAGTCAAAATCGCCATTATTGAACTTGACCTTCGTATAGTTGTCAGTAATAACATATTAAAATTTTAAAAGCTTTGGTTGAACGGTTCATGAGTTAATGCACGGACAACATTTGATTGCCGCCCGCCCGCCCGCCCGCCCGACCGCCCGGCCGCCCGGCCGCCCGCCGTACATCCCCAAATCAATAACCGACATTTTTGTCACAAAAATCCGGTTAAAAATGACAAAAGGAAATGAACAAAATACATTATGCTATAGTATGTACAAAATATATAACTTTCATAAATTATTTCTGAACCCTATATTACAAACATGACGGACAAATAACAGGAATGAATACTAAATTTGATGCTTCAGAATCTAAACCATTGAAAGAACTATCTATAACTAAAACTTTGTCTTTGTGCATTGCATTTTATACTCAATTTGTCAATTTTGTCTATGAAAGTATAATGTTATTTTTATTTTGATATACCAAAAATAGAAATAACTTTAATCTTTTAGATTCTGAAATAACAAATTGTAAAAATAGTTTCTTCTATATCACTATAAGCAAGGAATGTTACTCTCTATACCTTTGTAATTATCAAAATTATGGTTCTGATGTATTTAACAGTTAGTAAGTTTTGTTAAAATTTCTGTAAATACCATTTATTCTTCTTATAAAGTTTATTGTATAAACAACCCTCAAGATAAAATGCCCTGCACAGATAAGGACTGTAGATTCAAAATTTATTGCATGACTTTTTGGAATAAAAAAATAATTACGATTTCTAGCAGTCTGAAATGATCTTCTGGCTAAAATGCAATGATAACTAATTTTGATTTTATAATGAGATTATTTTTTTCAGTTAAAAAAAAAAAAACAACTTTGAAATTGAATTCAAGGCCAATAGACCTTTTCTGTTGAGCCCAAGGATCACAATATTCTTTTAAATGAAAATTAATATGAAAATTTTTAATTATTGCTATTTGTGTAAGATTAAGACTAATTTTATAATGCACACATTAAATTATGAATCCACAGTTCTTTACATGTTAATTTACAGTTTATAAATAGTGTAAATAATTCATTTCATTTAGATCTACAGTGTGTATGCTTCTGCTTGTTCATCTCTGAAAGACACATTGGGTGTTTTCCTTTGATGTAGTTTTATCTTTGATCACATATCTCTTTTATTCATTTTTTTTAATCTTTATTCTAAACTAAAGCTTCGTTGGGAACTAAACCCTCTCTTTTATTCTTTCAATAAAAAAAAAAAACAATCTTCATTTTTTTTTAAATATCCTATTCATGCACTCAAGTAAAGAGATCTACTTACTCATGGGTGAAAAACTGGTTAACAATATGCATTTCTAGTGAATGAAGGTATTCCCTTTGTAATTATTTATTGTGATGAAAAAAAACTTTTGCAAAATATGATTTATATTTTATAAATGAATTGAAGCAAAAACTAACAAAAATTGAAAGCAAAACAAGCAAATATTTTTTACAAATTTCTTTTTTTGCAACTGTGAATCTTTAAACATCAAAGATTGAAGGACAACTGAGTATTACATAAAAAAACATGAATTTCCTATAAATAATCTTTCAAAAATCATTTATCATTTGAACAATTATAACTTATCAAAGGGACCATTGTCTCCTCCCATCCACATCATAACATTTACATGTTTTATGTGGAATAGATACAGTTTAAGTTTTTACTGTTCTACATGTATGCACATTTACACTAAAAAATTATCTCTGTATAATGTTTGATCACATGAAATGACATAAAATTGTCAAACACTGGACTGCTGCACCAGACATAAAAAAATAACAAGATATTTTAAAGTAAGAATATTATCAATATTCAAAGGTGAAAAAAAATGTTTCTAAGAAGATAACCCCCTCCTCTCTTAAAAAACAAGTCATATGAAACCCAGCAATTATGAAAAATGGATTTCAGGAAACCAAATAAGGACTTTTACATTTTTTCTGTAGTGTTAAAAGCATGAAAGTTTTGCATAATGGCTACTCCAATAATGTCATACTATCAAACACCAACAAATAAACCAGACGTATTAACCTTAAACCAAAGGTGACTTTAAAATTGTTTATACACGATTCATGTGTATCCAAATGCTTTATTTCTTACTTTCTTTTGCTTACATGTGATGTTCTCAAGGAGGCCGATGTATTTCATTGAGATGGGAAATATAATATAATAAAAACATGTAACAACATACAGATTAAATCATGACTTAAATAAAGACATAAACAAAAAGTATATCACTACATTTACTAACGATAAGTCTTAGTTCATGTCATTGCTTATACTTTGTACTAGTTTGGCTTTATAAATAATTTGAAATGAGCATCACTGATGAGTCTTATGTAGACAAAACGCGTGTCTGGTGTACTTAATTATAATCCTGGTACCTTTGATAACTAATTATATATATATACCCTTAACCAATTTCTACAAAATTCCTTACTGTATTCCCTATTATTAAATCTACTAGTATAATAAGTGATGATCTTCAACGTTTCACCAAATAGTTTTATTTCACTTTGAGCAAAGTATATTACAAATGTTTGAATTTTTTTTTTTTCAAATAAAGCAGTGAAATTATTATAAAATCAGAAATTTAAAATCACTGGAATTAAATCTGGCCATATACAATACAGTAGTCCAGACATTACAAAACCACTTTCTTTTATTTTCCTTCTATTTTGAATTCATGAAAAAATGTAGGCTATCATGTTTGTTTGTTATTTAGCCTATTACTGTACACCATATAAAGCATAAGATGACATTTCCAACTTTCAGTTGATAGCATTATTAGAGAAGACTTTTCTAACAAGAATAAAGTAGAAATAGAAGGTTTTTAATACACAGAGGAGCGAAAATTGAAAATAGTAATTTCCATGGTTTTTCATACACTTTACATATAATTATCCAGCTTCAGTTGTGACTTGTTATAATAGGTGAGGTTAATTATTCTCGTTGGATAAGATAATTATTTATGCATTTATCTATTTGTTTGAAAAATTAATCTAGCATAATTTGCAGCTTATGGTCACTCATCCAGAAGATTTAAATTGTTCATTATCCAAATAGAATAAGTGTTCATACAATTATTTACTCTTTTAAAAAATTATCTGCTTGATTTAACGCTTGAGGGATTTTTTTTTATACATTTTAAATAATTTTTTAAGCAGATTTATAATCAGAAATTATCAAGCTTGTTTTAATGCTGATGACAACTAAACAGACATCTGAAGGATATAATTTTCAACATATTGGTTACACTCATTGTGTGCACTGAATGTACCTAAAATGTAACTTTCTTTAGATGAAGCCATATAAATTATGTGTGATCACATACAAAACATGACTTTTAAATGTATTTGGAATGAAGACTGTAGAATGCAACAGGCTGGCTCTTACCTGTTCAATAAAATTAGGAAAACTTTAACAAAATCAATAAGTCTAAAAATCTGAAAACATGAGAAAAAAAGTACTAAAAAATTAATGATTTGAAGAAAATTTATAAATTTTAACAGCAGAAATAGAAGCTATTTATACAAAGTAGTAGAATTCTATTTGTTTGCATTACAAAAATAAATGTCTTAACAGTATAGAAAATACAAAATGAACCTATTACTAGAAAGAATGATTTTACACAAGAACACTTTAACAAGATAAAAGTACTCAACAACTCTAATCAATCTGAATTCAGAAAAATTTCAGGTTCTACAAATTCAAAATGTTTGCATGCATTCATCAATTGCTTTTTTTTTTACAATGAACAAGTGATATTAATTATTGCAATTTCAGGAAATACTGTATACAGATAATGCTGTCAAAATCTAAAATGCAAATGCAAAACCTATATCATTGCAATTTTAACAATAGTAAAAACATTGCAAACATATTTTTAATTTACAGGTATATATTTTCTCAAGCAAATGAATTTGTTTATAAAAATCTCTTAGTAATTAAATAAATGCAAAACATGTCAAATCACTTCATACACTGTTCAGGTTATGGCCATCTTATGGTTTTACTGTTCAGGCATTGCATTTGAGTTTTGTTAGCACTTTAAATCAATTCTATAAAGCAATAAAAAATGAATCCACATGTCTCACACAGATTTATAAGACTGTAATTCATATAAAAAATAATTCCTGACTATTTTATCTGTGTTTTCTGGTGGTTTAGTATCATTTAGATGATTTTATTTCAGTTTATCACATCATATGCTGTAAATGTCTGAAAAGATAAAGAGGAACACATTGTCTATTGAAAATCAAAATTTTCTGAGTACTGAAGTGTGAAGACTGCATTTTCTTTTATTTTTTCAATTAAACAAAGCAATTAAGTCAGCATTTAAATTGGATTTATAATTGTAGTTGTTTCAACTGCAATTATGTATAAAGGAAGATAACTCCAGTTAAACATATTTCGAAAGCCTCCAGATTTTTTGGAAAATTAAGTGTTCACCCCCAAAACCGGTTTGGCCACAACATAAAAATTTCAAGTTTATTTACAATTTTCACAGTGTGTATATGTTAAGTGTGTTTAAATGAACATATGTTCCCATAGTTTTTGACTTTATTCATTATAGGTTGAAAAATACAGACAAAGTTTAGATGTTTATGAAGTGTCCTATATTTTGACTTTAGTGGAACCTTAAGGACTTACTAAGGTGAGGTTCACAAATTTTTGTCAAATATTCAAACTGATAGTTTTTTTTCACCACCATACTGGGTAAAATGTTTTGCCCCATAACACTGATTTTTCTTTTCATAAAAGACTTCAATAGCTATTTTTTTTCAAAATTAAAGCATGTTCTAGATTTCTTTTCTTTCCATTTGAGATCAAAATAATACCAATGTTTAAGTCTGAGTCTGAGTCAGCCTTTTTCCCACTTTTTTTTTGAGAAATTCATAAATCTGCAAAAGGAGCTCCAAAACCTATCAATGCTTTCAATAGCTTATTTTTTTTTTTTTTTTATAAAATCCTTATAATTAACTACTCTTCTGACTTGAAGTATTAATTTTAAATTCTTGTTTTTCAATTTCACCTGAATACATCCTTAAAGGAAAATCAGATACAAAACAAAAAGAACATGAAAGTAAAACCTTGTAAACAAGTTATGGATAAGAAATTGTCAAATTTAAATGTCAACATTAATAAAACTGCTTCAGAATATGTGACTAAGACTGTTTATACACTTACATCATCTTGTGCTTCCCCTGTTGCTCCATCTGTTCTATCGTCATCCTCCTCATCTGATGTATCTTCTCCTGATGTATCATCATGTACAGGAGTAGGGGTCACTCCTGTTAAAAATATTAAAAAAGTATATACTAATTTGGATACATTATTATTGCGGAATACAAAATTTGATAAATTTCCGAGATTTAGGTGAACCACAAATTTTAATTCTCCAATCATGTACAAAATTTCTATAGGGTTGTTTTCAGATTTAAGCAAAACAATGAAATCAAGAATTCACAAAGTACAATTCTTCCTCAATTCATCAAAATTGGTACACATGCATTGAAATAAATGAATACACCGTAATTTATGCTCATTATAAACAAGAGGGAAATACCATTCCTATATACAGTTAAGACTTACACCAGGAATTCAATTATTTTAAAAAATCATACCCTATACATATGTATAGTGTTACAAGATAGAAAAAATCCTCTGTCTAATAGAAGTGAGTCTGTGACAAGTTTACTACTGTACAGATAACAACTGGTCAATAACTCTTTTACACACACGTGCCTTTCAAATCTTGAAATATTTTTAAAAGGCTCTTTAGTATATGATGAAAAAAATCAAACTAACATTTCTAATAAATTATACACAAATAATAATAACACTAGATGATAGATGTTGACTGTAACTCGTATATCTCATGTCCTGACTAAATGAATTCCTGAGGCAAAAAAAGGTGTGTGGATTATGTACCAATATGTATTATACATGGCCGATTATAATTATTGTTATTAATTCAGACAAACATTTTTTGTTTGTGTTTATTGAACTATAACAAGAATTATCAACAGTTTTTAGATCCTTGCAATGAAGTTATAAAAAGCATTCATCTAAGCTGTCATAAAATTGTGTAGCATATCTTGGTAAGTACATACCTGTCATATTTTTAGATTTTGTAAGCTGCATATAACAAGTAAGGCATACTCTCAGGGGATGTGATGACTGCTGGGGAAGCAACCATTTTTGATTAGAGCAGGCATTACAAACAACCATGCCACACTTCCTACAGTGATGCTGTAAAATAAACAATTATTAAACTTTTATTTTCTTTTCTTCACCACATTACAGTTGACAAGTATTTAATTGATTTAAAACTGGAAAATGCTGATGTCTTTAGTTAGTAACTCTTTTTTTCATGTTTCATAGTGAAAAATTCACTCACCCTAACTACAGCTGATTAACACGAGCTTCAAAACCATTAGTCATTTCTTTCATTGTAAACCAGACAAAAAAGAAAAGGAATTTTTCATTCAGTCTTAATTTGACAATATTTGACTAGTTACTTGTTAAAAGGAAACCCTTATTTCTTGTCTTAGTATTTATAGATATATAGCCTACCTTTCTATTAATCAATGAAAACTGTGATTTCTTGCAGTGCATACAAGTAGAAGCATCGGAATCTGGTACCCACACTGGTGAATCATTCTCTGAGTTCTGGGTTATTCCCCCTTTTTGGGAAAAAAAAGAAACATTAACATCAATATACAATACATATAAGGATTTTACAAAATTTATCAATCACAACGTTACAAATGTATCCTAAAACTCTTCTGTAAGAAAAAAACCCAATCACAAATACTTAAAATACCTCCAACACTATAGTGGATATTAATTATAAATAGATTATCTTTCATCATCTCAAAGAGATTGATCTTCTTGCTTGAGCCAGTACAATGAAAGTGAGAAAAGCAATCCAGTTTTTCTATTTATCACTATTTTTAATGTCAATGCCACATGCCCCCTTAATTTCTAGCTTTACTTTTTCATATAACTCGACTCAGCTGAGAAAGGAAATTATCAGTCAGCAAGATCAAAGTAAACTTTTGTAATATAGCGATAATACAGGATATTACTGTATTTGTACTCTTTTTATCCAAATTTAATTAGTTCTTGTGTATTTTAAAATTATATTAACATATAATTAACAGTGTTTTCTATGAACTATATATGACTTCAATATGGAAATAGTATTTGCATATAGCCTTCAGGAATCAATGTAATTATAAGGAAAATTTTAGTCCATACTTTAGTTTGCATTTATTCTAAATTTCAGAGTCATAGTGTTAAAGTGACTTGGATCATAAGTTGCTACCTTTGACCATTTATCTTTAAGCGTTAAGTACTGATCACTAGAATGACTAGAGTTGTTTTAAAAGTTGAAAATATTGATTGGAAAGTAAGTCAGGTATACATATATATAGGTATAGATCTGGTTGATGTTATTAAGGAGTTGTTAACATGCACATATGCTGTATTTGCATTCATATTAATTTATTTTCATGAAAATAAAACTACCTCGATTATTCACTGCAAAAAGAGGTACATATACAGTATATATCAAGAGGATAAAACAGTTCTTTAGATATATAGTTTAATTCACAAAAAAAATAATACATGTAGTAGCTCTGCCAAACTTTATTAAAAATTGCATACAAAATCAATTTTTAGGGCCTGGTTCAATGACTACAAACCATGTATTCTTAAAAGGCACATCTAAATTAGGGCGTATGACATTTGCGCCGATTTTTAAAATTTTCATTCTTTCATTTGCGCCGATTTCATTTTTTCATTTGCGCCGATTTTATATTTGCTCCTAATTAGATTTACAGGTAAGTTAATACTTGCACATGTACTATACCATTGGTAAAATCTTGTTATACATTTTGTTCACTTAGGTTAAATAAATAAATAAGTTAATTTTGATTGCACATTAAAATGAGCGGAGGAGTCAATTCTTAAATCATCCACGGTCATACATGTACATATCGGAAGGTCAGTGTCCTGAAACTTAAAAAAAAACATATCTTACTGATGTACCATAAAATCATGCATAGCTAGAGTCACCACGGCTTCTAATGTTCTAACTATTGTCAAAACACAGAACGAACATAACCATGTGGCAGATGACAGAAAGACAGAGGCTAAAGAACTACGGGTACGTTCAAGGAAAAAGTCTGGAGATGTATCTAGTAGGCCTTCTTCAAACTCCCCGTGGTGAGCAAGGGACAACAGTTATATACATGTTAATATTGACAATTCATAACATTTGAACAACTGACTTACGGTAGAGGTCTATAATGATAAATGAAAATTACATGACTTGGATAGTGAGTTGTCTCATTAGCACTCATACCACATCTTCTTATATCTATTCACCTGTAATTTACCTGTAAAAATATCGGCGCAAATGAAATGCATATCGGCGCAAATGCAAAAGGCCGCTAAATTATTCTTCTTGTTATATTTTTTGCTTTATCCTGAAATGTCATTCACTGTACATAGTGTAAATTTTTTAAAAGTGAATTTCTAAAAGAAAAAAATTGTCAAATTAAAAAAATTTAAAGCATGATTTAATACTGAAACTAATTGTCAAATTCAATAAACTAAATGTTTCTTTGAATAATTGTTTTCACAGAACTATAAATACAAATAACAAAACCATCATTGCTCATTAAACATGTTAAATGTTCCCCTTCTTGTCATGTTGTTCTTTAAAGGTTGCTGTCTAAAGAAAGGCCACAACTTATTATAAAACAATGTACTAACGTTTAAGTAACAAGTCATTAACACATTTTCTTATATGTGACATCCACTGAGACTTTTCTGTTGCTGTAGCTGCATAAACCACAAAGGATTTACTGGGACTGATAATCTTCCAGCCATTCCTTAATGCTGGAAATATAATAAAAACACAATTATGATTCAATGAGGAACAAGATTGATTGATTGATTCTTGCTTGAAGTCCAGTGGTATGAGGAAAAGAGAAACTATCTCCTTATTTCAAAGCTTAAATATGTAATTAGATAATATAAAAAAAAATCCATTTAAAATGAAATCTTCATTTATTGAACTTCATAATTGTGGTTCTTCAACAAGAGATCTAGACAATAATGCAAATTTCGACTAATATAACTTCTGTACAAATAACAAAATATTTTTAAAAGAGTTTTACAAGTTTTTAAAATTGCAATATTCATTCACACTGACTTTTTGGAGCATAAATAAACAATTCAACTAATTTTTCACTTCATAGTATTTTGAAATAATGGAAATCAATTGTTTTGTATTCAAACATGTTATAGATATTTCATATCTTTTGGACAGTTTTGTGGTGTATCGTAAATTATACCATAGCTTTTGTTGAAACCCCGGCAATTACCTCACGAGACGAAGTTGAGTGAGGTTGCCGAGGAGTTTCAACAAAAACTGTGGTATAATTTACGAAACAACACAAAACTTTCCAAAAAATATGAAATATCTGTTTTAACCTATTGCATCTTTCGCTGTTTAAAATTGTGTATTTCATATATTTTTGTTTGTTTACTTCAAAATTATTTTAATAAGAATCTGTAAAATAACCCTTTTCGGACCTTACACTTAAGGCTCCGCCTACTTTTTAAAACTAGCACGGGCTTCAGAAACAGCGGGTACAATCAGTTTGAAAAGATTTTTCGATAGCGATGGATGCATCTTTACATTGGTGACGAAAAAACTGTTTTAGATGTTCTGGATAAGGACACAAGAAACTTCTAGTACAGATATCTGATATTTTGGAAGATTGCTGCAATCCCAAACTTACGTACAATTGAACTGCAAAGGGTAGGTTTTTTTAATTTTATTATTTGTTTCCAGAATGTTCGAAATGTTTTAATTTTTTTATATTTATTAATGATTTTGAGGAAATTAATTTCATAAGAATCTGTCTGAGAGTTTGTATGAATGATTCCACGTTTAACTTGAAACCAGAAGCCCATGAGGGAGGGTAGGAGGGGTCCTGATCCCGCAATCCCGGGCTTAAAAACACGAAATCCCGCGGTCCCGAAATTCAAAAAAAAAAGAATTCCCCGATCCCGAAAGGGTCAATCCCAAAATCCCGAGCTTAAAAACACCCGATCCCGGAGTCCCGATAAAGGTCCTATCACCCCTCGCCCATGACGTACATCAATTAAACGGGATTTCAAAATGTTCACGATTAAATTCATTGACATGCGACGATATAATTTTAAAAAAAAAAGAAAGAAATATAGCTCATTTAGAGCTGGGAACAGTATATCTAACATATATATATATATATATATATATTCCTGCTTAGAGTAAAACGCTATCTAATTTTAACGGTCAAATATAAAGTAGCCTCATTAAAAGTCTAGATGTCAGCAGTGTTTAATAAACCGGGTGTGGATCAAACACTTTTAAAGTGGGGGTGGGGGTAAAGCAAGCCAACATTTGAAAATACTATTAAATAGGTTATTTGTTTACCATATTTAAAGTTCTTTGAAAGGGGCATGCTTCCTGTCCCCTCCATCCCTAAAAACTAACCCGCCTTGCCAAACAAACGGTTAGATGTGATTCATGTAAATGTAGCTGTACAGTGGAGCCTATAGAAAGTTTACCATTTAATAACCGAAAATCAACATATTTTTAAACTTTATTTGTTTGTTCTGGGAGCGAATCTTGGTTCATTTAAAATATAGGACAACAGAGTTGGTGTATGTGGGTTCGATTCCCACCCTAAGCAATCATTTATTTCAGCTGGTGCAAAGCGGGCAAATTAGCTTAGTGGCCCCACACTGACTTTGTTGTTTCTATCAAAAAATTCAGACGGCCGCGGCCAGGTCTTGACAATGTTTTTCTTTTGAATACCTTATACAACAAAACCATGGTATAATTGTGAAAATTATACCATGGATAACTATGGTATAATTTTCGGTTATTGAGATTTATACTCGGGTTGCACTCCCATAGGTTACATTGTACAGCTATAGGTTAAATTAATATTAACAGTATCATTTTACTTCTTTTTTTTTAAAGTAATTCATTGTTTTTTGGTCATGGAGATCAAGTCTTTAATTCCTTGAAAATGTTACTTGTAAAACAAGAGATTGTTTCAAAAGTTACTATAAAAAGCCTTGAATCACAATTGAAACATTATGTTACCAATATCTATTAGATTAAGGACAAAAAAATCTTTATAATTTACAGACTCATTGATAATTTATAAATTAAATTCTCAGTATCTCTATATCTTCAATACATGTATGTTGTCTAACTACATAACATGAAGTTATATTATTTAATTGATTCAAAATAATGGTATGAAAATTACTACATGGTTAATACAACAAGACTGCACACACTGAAATGTCTCGCCTTCTTTACTAATCATTGATATTATGTTGATAGTCCTAAGTATAAAGCTTAATTACAACTGTCACATAAACTTAACATTAACCAAGATAGCTAAACAAAGACCAATGAACCATGAAAATGAGGTCAAGGTCAGATGAACCATGCCAGGCAGACATGTACAGCTAACAAAGCTTCCATACAACAAATATAGTTGACCTACTACTTATAGTTTAAGAAAAATATACCAAACACAAAAACTTAACACTGTGCAATGAACCGTGCAATTGAGGTCAAGGTCAAATAAAACCTGCGGGACTGACATATAGATCATAATATATTTCCATACACCAAATATAGTTGACCTTTGGCATATAATATTAGATAAAAAGACCAAAACTTAAAAACTTAACTTTGACCACTGAACCATGAAAATGAGGTCAAGGTCAGATGGCATCTGCCCGCTAGACATGTACACCTTACAATCATTCCATACAACAAATATAGTAGACCTATTGCATAAAGTATGAGAAAAACAGACCAAAACACAAAAACTTAACTATAACCACTGAACCATGAAAATGAGGTCAAGGTCAAATGACACCTGCCAGTTGGACATGTACACCTTCTAGTCCTTCCATACACCAAATATACTAGCCCTATTGCTTATAGTATCTGAGATATGGACTTGACCACCAAAACTTAACCTTGTTCACTGATCCATGAAATGAGGTCGAGGTTAAGTGAAAACTGTCTGACGGGCATGAGGACCTTGCAAGGTGGGCACATACCAAATATAGTTATCCTATTACTTATAATAAGAGAGAATTCAACATTACAAAAATTCTGAACTTTTTTTTCAAGTGGTCACTGAACCATGAAAATGAGGTCAAGGACATTGGACATGTGACTGACGGAAACTTTGTAACATGAGGCATCTATATACAAAGTATGAAGCATCCAGGTCTTTCACCTTCTAAAATATAAATCTTTTAAGAAGTTAGCTAAAGCCGCCGCCGTAGCCGCCGCCGCCGGATCACTATCCCTATGTCGAGCTTTCTGCAACAAAAGTTGCAGGCTCGACAAAAAGCACCTACATGTATCTTGACTTTCATGTAGGTTGAAATTGTGAGTGCTCAGTGTTACATCTATTTCTTGTTACTACTTCTTATTTTAGTATTTATGACAGGATTTTGAATATAGTACAGAGTGAGAATTAAAGTAATAATATTCCTAGAAAACCACACCAGAGTAACCATGATTATTTGAAAAGAATGGAAATGAATGCATGTGTCACAGAACTACAAAAGTGTTGATGAACAGAAAACTATAACAATTTTGAAACAGCATGCATATTTCATGAATTTCATTTTAGTTTCATATATGTTCTTCCAATAATGGTTGATGAAGTAGTCATTAAATAAATATCAAACAGTGTGGGGCACATGTACATTGTCTTATAATGCCTTCCAATAAATAAAACACATGTTTACTGATATTTGTATTTATTACTGTTCTTGCTCATGTTCCTTTTGTCCAAATTATCAACAATTTGATTACGTTTTATGACAAAAATGTACGAATCAAAAAGATAATAAACTCAATATGCATGCTATTTTTAAGATATCAAGTGTTAGGCTTGTTCAATTTAATTGTTTTTGGTCTGGACAGTCAAGGGGCATTAGATACTTTGAATGCACCCATATAACATACTACTACACCAAATTTACAATTTGGAAAACACTTTATCTGTACTATCAATTTTACTTGATTGTCAAAAAAGCATACTGCCTAATTTCTGTAAAATCAAGTTAAGGTCAAAGTTAAGGAGACGCATTTCTAATATTTCAAGAGCTGCTTTTATATTTCTTCTTCTAAAGTATAAAATAATATCAGAAAAACTATTAGCACAGAAGTTAATTAACTGTCAATAAGCAAACATATTTTAAAATATTAATAATATCTTTTGAAATGTAAAATGCATACAAATTTATAGAAAACCCAATAAAGACAATGAAAAATCCTTTGGGATGCATTTGTTAACTACCTCAAACCATAAACAATCCTTCATTTAATGGAAAGGAAATCATTTATTTTATACAATCACATCAACTGTTATGAAAACAATAAATATAAAGAGTTCATACAGAAGACCAATATCTGCAAAAGAGAAATTAAATATACTTCTTGTATGAAGTCAAATTTCAAAATTGAAAAAAAACATTTCCTTAAAGTGACACATAACAGAAAATACACATGGAAATCTGGCTTTAGCTATTTACATGTAAATGTGATTCAGGAAAAAGAGAAACTTATAAATTTGATTTTATGACATACATGTATGCAGATAGTAAAAAAACTTGTCAGCATTCAATATCACTCAACTAGGAATGAACATTTGTATGTTTACTTTCAGAAGTACAGTTACCATGCTTTTATCTGTATTTATTATAATAATGTTTTTTATAAGAATGTTTTTTACATAAAACTTTTTTTTCTTTAATAAAAAGAATATATTTACAATTTACTTCAATTGATTAAAGTCTTATGTTAATTTTACAGTTAAAGATTAACACAACCAGTGCTAAATACAGAATTGTAAATTTAATATTGTGTATTTTTTAATTGAACAGTCCTTTTGAAATTAAAAGTAACTGTGAACAGAGTTACACACTACACTACATACACACAATTAACAAAAGATTGGTAACAGCACACTATACAATAAACACACAAATTAACAAATACCTGTTCCTGAAGTTGTGTAGGACCTACCTTGAAGAAAAGTTTCACAATTTTACCACTAAATAAATTCAAAACTTTGTAAGGTGCTTAATAATATACTAAACAATAATATAAATGGGAATTTAAGCAAATTTACAGGTACATTAACAGAATCAGAAAAGATAATAACTTGATTTTATAATTATTTGTTGTGAACCTAGTTCTTTATTTTATTTAAAATATACCCCTCAAATTTGGCAAATAGACTCAACTACTGAAACAAGAATGAAATTTTTCTGAACATTGGATGAGACTTGAAAAATTACATGTTGCAGTGCTTTATTAACAATTTCTGTTTAAATCTACCAAGAGTGGAGTGGATAAATAGAGGGTGTATCTTAAACCATGGAATTTGATGAGCAATAAATCAGAAAATGCATCATACGGCATACTGTGTTCACATGAATCTTGATACAAAATTACAGGAAGCTTTGATTTGAGCTTCTCATAAAACATATGCAAAAACACTTTTATGGGACATACAGACAGAAAGACAAAACCAAGTATACTTGCTGTCCCTCCCTAGCAGTTGGATATAATTTAATGTATTAAACTTACACATTTCATCATCAACATTTTCTAATTTAACATCTTCTAGTGATATCAAATGTTGTCTGTTATACTGAAAATAAAATATCGAAAACAATTTAAGTCAATATCATTCTGTTAATTGGTGCAAAAAATTCAAATTGCTTGTAATCAATTGCAATGATTAGACAAAATGTTCACAAGAGACAGAGTATATCTATTTAGTTGTAATTTTATTTTTGGGGCAAGTTTCTGTATCAAATGATTTGTGAACTTCTACATTACAAGCTAAAACATGACTGAGAACAATTGTAACCCAAGAAAAAAATATGTAAATAAATGGAATGCACTAAAAAACAAAACAAAAAATATCACATTGTGAGTAGATGTCAAACTAGAGGCTCTAAAGAGCCTGTGTCGCTCACCTTGGTCTATGTGAATATTAAACAATGGACACAGATGGATTCATGACAAAATTGTGTTTTGGTGATGGTGATGTGTTTGTAGATCTTACTTTACTAAACATTCTTGCTGCTTACAATTATCTCTATCTATAATAGTACTTTCTGTGGAAAATGTTATTGAAAATCTTCAAATTTTAAGAAAATTGTTAAAAATTGACTATGAAGGGTAATAACTCCTTAGGGGGTCAATTGACTATTTTGGTCATACTGACTTATTTTTAGTTCTTAATTTGCTGTACATTATTGCTGTTTACAGTTTATCTCTATCTATAATAATATTCAAGATAAAAACAAAAAAAAAGCAAAATTTCCTCAAAATTACCAATTCAGGGGCAGCAACCTAACAACCGATTATCCGATTCATCTGAAAATTCCAGGGCAGATAGATCGTGACTTGATCAACAATTTTACGTCCTGTCAGATTTGCTCTTAATGCTTTGGTTTTTGAGTTATAAGCCAAAAACTGCATTTTACCCCCATGTTCTATTTTTAGCCATGGCGGCCATCTTGGTTTGTTGGCCGAGTTACCGGACACATTTTTTTAACTAGATACCCCAATGATGATTATGGCTAAGTTTGGTTAAATTTGGCCCAGTAGTTTCAGAGGAGAAGATTTTTCTAAAAGATTACTAAGATTTACGAAAAATGGTTAAAAATTGACTATAAACGGCAATAACTCCTAAAGTGGTCAACTGACCATTTTGGTCATGTTGACTTATTTGTAGATCTTACTTTGCTGAACATTATTGCTGTTTACAGTTTATCTCTATTTATAATAATTTTCAAGATAATGTATAAAAACAGCAAAATTTCCTTAAAATTACCATTTCAGGGGCAGCAACCCAACAACGGAATGTCCGATTCATCTGAAAATTTCAGGGCAGATAGATCTTGACCTGATGAACAATTTTACCCCACGTCAGATTTGCTCTAAATGCTTTGGTTTTTGAGTTATAAGCCAAAAACTGCATTTTACTCCTATGTTCTATTTTTAGCCATGGCGGCCATCTTGGTTGGTTGGGCGGGGCACCGGACACATTTTTTAAACTAGATACCCCAATGATGATTATGGCCAAGTTTGGTTAAATCTGGCCCAGTAGTTTCAGAGGAGAAGATTTTTCTAAAAGACTACTAAGATTTACGAAAAATGGTTAAAAATTGACTATAAAGGGCAATAACTCCTAAAGTGGTCAACTGACCATTTTGGTCATGTTGACTTATTTGTAGATCTTACTTTGCTGAACATTATTGCTGTTTACAATTTATCTCTATCTATAATAATATTCAAGATAATAACCAACAAGAGGCTGTCACACCGACAGCAAACCGGATTTATTAACATTTATTTGTGTCCTGGCAATATCACATGAACCATTACTGATGAATGGTGAAAGTGAAAATCGTCAATATCAAATTTGACCTCCATTTTGACATCAGTATCAACATATTAAAATTTGAAAAGCTTAGATTGAATGGTTCATGAGTAAATGCAACAACGTGAATGGAAACACCATTTTACGATCTTTCAAGAACCATAACTCCTGAACGGTAAAAGTCAAAATCGTCATTATTGAACTTGACCTCTATTTTATCATCAGTAACAACATATTAAAATTTCAAAAGCTTTGGTTGAATGGTTCATGAGAAAATGCACGGACACGACGGGAAACACCATTTTTCAATCTTTCAAGAACCATAACTCCTGAACGGTAAAAGTCAAAATCGTCATTATTGAACTTGACCTCCATTTTGTCATCAGTAACAGCATATTAAAATTTCGGAAGCTTTGGTAGAACAGTTCATGCATAAATGCACGGACACGACTGGAAACTCCATTTTTCAATCTTTCAAGAACCATAACTCCTGAACGGTAAAAGTCAAATTCGTCATTATTGAACTTGACCTCCATTCTGTCATTAGTAACAACATATTAAAATTTGGGAAGCTTTGGTAGAACAGTTCATGCGTAAATGCACAGACAACTCCATTTTTCAATCTTTCAAGAACCATAACTCATGAACGGTAAAAGTCAAAATCGCCATTATTGAACTTGACCTTTGTATAGTTGTCAGTAATAACATATTAAAATTTTAAAAGCTTTGGTTGAACGGTTCATGAGTTAATGCACGGACAACATTTGATTGCCGCCCGCCCGCCCGCCCGCCCGACCGCCCGCCCGCCCGCCGTACATCCCCAAATCAATAACCGACATTTTTGTCACAAAAATCCGGTTAAAAACAGCAAAATTTCCTTAAAATTACCATTTCAGGGGCAGCAACCCAACAACGAAATGTCCTATTCATCTGAAAATTTCAGGGCAGATAGATCTTGACCTGATGAACAATATTACCCCGTCAGATTTGCTCCAAATGCTTTGGTTTTTGAGTTATAAGCCAAAAACTGCATTTTACCCCTATGTTCTATTTTTAGCCATGGCGGCCATCTTGGTTGGTTGGCCGGGTCACCGGACACATTTTTTAAACTAGATTCCCCAAAAATGATTGTGGCCAAGTTTGGTTAAATTTGGCCCAGTAGTTTCAGAGGAGAAGATTTTTGTAAAAGTTAACGCAGGACGACGACGACGGACGCCGGACGCCAAGTGATGAGAAAAGCTCACTTGGCCTTTGCCAGGTGAGCTGAAAAAGTTTTGGAAAGTCAATATTCCTGTTTTATCCCTCAAATGAGCCATCCAAATCTTAAATTTCTTCATTCATTTTAATCTTGAGTGTTTAGTAACTCTATGTATAACCCTTTGTTTTTTTTTTGGTTTTTTTTCATCTTCTTTTTGCCTGTTTTCTTTTCTGTCATTTCCAATTTTGATTTATTGTCATGTTTATTAGGCTTAAATTAAAATATTGTTTGTTTGCCCTTTACCGACCGACCCTATAAATTCGTTCCGCCTGAAAATCTTTTATTTATGTTTACCAGCAAGATTTTATTTTATTTTATTTTTTGTTCCTACCAAAAATCTTATATTTGTATTTCCCGCTCAAAACCTTTTTACCGGAATTCTCAGGTTTTATCTTTCCTGTATAAGGTCTAGTCCGTTTGGTATCACATGAACGTTTGACATGAATGAACACTTGCATTTGGAGTTTCAAAGCATTTGTTTGAAATCGATGTTGAATGCTTTGAAATCATGATTTAACGAACGTTACTCTGTGTCTTTATACATGAAGAGCAGGGTTCATTCAAAAAAAGTTCGTCCAATACTAAATTATCAACGTGTGTACAAAATATTTTGTAAACAGACTTTGTATCCTATGTAGGGATGGCCTTTGGTGGTCCGTAGATTAGGATGATTATGTTAATGATGCCTTCGACCAGCATTGATATATATTCTGATTTATATCTGACATGAACCAAAGGTCTGTAAAGGGGAGAATATTTGGCATTAAAATCGCCAAAGTTTTTCCATACAGATCATTTATAAATGCGGTGTAAAATACGTGACAATTGAGTTTCAAGTCTTGTAGCATTTTTATTGGAAACATAGGCACACACAAAAATTTAAACACTCTAGGGACTTTTTCTACTAGTAATGTACAATCTATTTCTGCCCGGACATATTTTACCAGAACAAAATTATCTCTTACCTGCTTACAGAAAAACTTTAGGTTTGAACCTTGAAATAAGCGTTCAAGGTACATAGTACTATTAGTGCAAGTTAAAATTCTTAAAAATTCCAGGTATGTAAACGTTTAAAATATGCCGCACAGCCCTATATTTTGAAATTTGAAAAAAATTGTAGTGCATCACATTCTACATGATATTTTTTTTTCAAAACTTGGGACTATTATACTAATAGACTTAGATACTTATTAGCAAAAGCATACTTAAACAAAAGCAATACAGACAAAAATGACATCATGCAGATTTTGTATCTATAAAATAAAATATTATACCTACCTGCCTACCCATGACAAAAAATGTACCGAGCTAAGTTATTTTTTGGGAAAGAAAAATAAAATATTTTACCTACCTACCTACCCTGTTTCAAAACATAGGGTCGGAAAAGGGCAAACAAACAATATTTTAATTTAGGCCTTCTTACTGTGATTAAAAATGTGAAAAAATAACTACAAATTCTAAGGCCAGACCTACTTACTTTTTTCTTACTAATTATAATGGAACCATAAACTAAAACATCATTGAATAAGAAGAATTGTCTAGGTTTTGGTTTCTTTCTGCACATCTTTGTCAACACACCCTCTCCTACCAATGCTCTTCCTGGCAATGCTAGGGGCTAAAAACAACAAAAGATTGAGGTAAATGTGCTCAAAATAACCAATGATTATGATTTTAACTATACACTATTGTAATTCTTATTTTGAACAGCACCAAAAAAGATGATTTCTTCAAAAATTTAAATTTGTGGTTTACCTTTAACTTTGAAATTCATCCAATTAATACCCAAAGAATAATAATGAGCTGGATAAATCTACAGTAGTTAAAATTATGTATAGATATTTATATATAGCATGACTGTTTGTATGACATACCTGACCTGAAGCCCCAAAGCATTGTTCTATAAAGGCTATCCTTCTGCAATTTGCCTCACTGTTCACTGAAAAACATTCAAACAGAACATATACTTATTATACATATGTATTTTTTTCTTTTCTAATTTCAGAATGTCAGATCAGTTTTATCAACTACATATTCTTCAAATCATGCTCAACAGCTGCAATTAATACTACATGTTGAAGGAGACTTGTAAAGTCTTATTTTTAATAGCACTAGTTTTATACAACATGTACCTCTGATGGTGGACTGTTTGTTCCCTTGGTACTGTAGATGGTGCTCTATTACCAACATAATTTACATACATGTGTATAAAATACACTTCTTAAATTTTCTGTTAATTAATCAATAATTATTTAGAAACCAAGGTCCCAAACCCTCCGGGAAAGTTGACCTTGGATGAATTTGGCTATTATTTGTATGTCCCTTTTGACATGTTTGATTATATATATAGCACCTGATGTGGCAATGTCATGAATGTATTTTTTCATCAGTGGTTTCCAAATGTTTAGATAAAGTGTTTCTGGTGAAGCAGTGTCTGTAATCCAAAACCAGGTGCTCCCCAGTGCACAGATTTATACGACCGCAGAAGTCGAACCCTGAACAGTTGGGGCAAGTATGGACACAACATAAAAGCTTGATACAGCTCTGAATTTGTATTGCAATCAAATTTTTGACATAATATGAGTTTCTGACATAAAACAAATGTCAAGATCTTACAAATCTATTGCGCAATATTTAGCAATTAACGATTTCTTCTTTTCAAAAATTTGGAAATTTGAGAAATTTGAAAAAAAAAAATTGAAAACTACTACCACCCCCCTTTTTTTGCATAATATACAAGTAGTGAACGGGAGGTAAATCCAAAAATACCCAACATTGTATGTTAAATGTTTTAGAATTACCTCCCTTACACTGCTTTTAAGTTGTCTTAATTGTCCATTGACCAGAAATACCTAGTTTTTCCACTTTTTTGCACCTAATTCCGAAACATTTTGAGCCATAACCACCCCCCCCCCCCCACCACCACCACCAAAGTCAATATTAACCATCCCTTCATGGTGTGGAAACTTGTTGTTTAATTTCAGAGAGATTCATACACTTAAACACAAGTTATTGTTTGAAAACTACAAAAATGATTATTTTGGCCCCCTTTTTGGCCCCTAATTCCTAAACTATATGGACCATAACCCCCAAAATCACTCCCAACCTTCCTTTAGAGGTATTGAACCTTCTGGTAAACATTTATAGAGATCCATACACTTAAACACTAGTTATTGTCTGTTAACTAGAAACATGCTTCTTTTTGGCCCCTTATTCCTACATATATTTGAGAAAATTAACCCCAAAATGCTTGTTTTTGGTCCTTAAATCCTAAGACTGTTTGCCCAATAACCCCTTAAAATATATCCCAACCTTCTGCTTATGGTATTAAACATTGTGGTACAATTTCAGAACAATTGAAATACTAATACACAACTTATTGTCCTAAACTAGATAAATACTGTTTTGGGCCTCTTATTCCTAAACCTTTAAGACCATAACCTCCAAAATCAATCCCAAGCTTCCTTTTGTGGTTATTAACATTGTGTTAAAAATTTTATTGATTTCTTTTTACTTATTCAAAAGTTATTATCCGGAAACAATCTGTCTTCGGACAACGCTGACGACGACGTGATACCAATATACTACCATATAAAGGCATATACATGTACATTAACTTCCACTTTAAGAAAGTTTGTGAATGCAATTTTCAAGTCTAATCTAACTATTTAAAGAAATAGGTTATTTCTTGGGATGAAAGGTTGGACTTAATGTAATCAAACCAGAAAAAAGGTTTGAAGCATGTTTGACTTCCTAGATCTTCAGAAATTTTCAGGGGATGTGAAAAAATTACTTTTTTAACTAATTTATTCATTGTGTTATTAGTGAGGTAAAATGATTGGTATTCAAACCTTAAACCATGTAAACAAAATTAAAATATTAACACATTTACTGTATGTACTTGAACAAGGAAATATAAAGCATGCTATTCACATCTTCAAGTATATAAAAATTAAAAAAAAACTACTTAAGTAGCATATAAGTGTTTCCCTAGCCTGATCATATCAGGTGTAAAAAAAAAGAAAATTAAATGACAACATGAACAAGAAGTGCTACAAATTAACTGCATATATGCAAATAGAAGATACACATGATACAGATCTTAACAATTTGATGTGTACAATGTATGTACATGTACCATGTGTACCTGAAACAATTCAAAAATAATATTTCTTATTTTTACATTGGATTAGTTATACATGTATATATGCAAGTATTGAATGCCAAAAAAAAAAGTATCATACACTCAACATGTAGTGATATACAAATAACCAAGGGCTTAATGTGTTTCCTCGGTTGAAAACTTTGCATTACACATAATGACAATTACATTTTCTGATCTGATGTTTATAAATCAAAAGTGAACAATGTCTCTAATATGTTTCATATAAAATCTCAAATTCAATGTAAAAGTAAATCAAAGCCTTAAAGGCTGTAAAAGCAATTGCTGCCATGTTAATGTTTGGGGACTTTTATTTTTCATCCACATATATACAAGAATTAAACCTGACATGAGTGTTGTCTAGTTAAAAGTAAGAAGGTTTTAACTTTATATAAATAAAAGACTTTAGCAGAAAGTCATTTTTAATATGTTTTATATTTCACAAGGAGACAACACGTTTACCAGGCTAAAGTTGGGGTCAAATATACATGTGCTGAAACATATAACTCAAAAAGAAATCATCATGGATTATCCCCTGGTAGTGTTTGTAACTTCCTTGGCAGTAATTTCCTTTATTGATTTAATTTTAACAATTTTCTTTATTAATTTATATCTAACCATTAACACAAATAATTAAGTTAAAACATTTCAACTTTCCAGACGCAAATGTTAAAAAACGGGAAAGAAATAAAATATCTTACAAGACATAAACATGTAAAGAATAAATGTATATTTCAGCTTAATAAAAATATTTTCATAATGTTACTTTGTCATCATTTTTAAAACTAAGTTCCAAACATTATTGCTCAGTTGATATGTGTCCTTCTGATGCGGTACGAGCACAGGCACTTGTTTCTATCCATAGGAAGGTCGATTATCCATATAAATAGTTTTATATGGATAGTCGACCTTCCTATGGATAGAAACAAGTGCATGTGGGTACGAGATAACTACAATTCTCATGCAATCCCGAAAAGGGGGGTCATCACAGACAAACATGACATTAAATCGTTATCACTGAACTAGTATATATATTGTATAGGGGCCAGCTGAAAGACGCCTCCGGGTGCGGGAATTTTTCGCTGCATTGAAGACCTGTTGGTGACCTTAATTCTGCTGTTGTATGTTTTTCTATGGTCGGGTTGTTGTCTCTTTGACAAATTCCCCATTTCCATTCTCAATTTTATTATACGAACAAGAACAAACAGCTCTACGTTGCTTTGATATTTATCAATTTTTAGGAAACATTGCGAAAAATGATCTTCAATATTTCGAAAACATGTGAAATAAAATTGCTAACACGGTGGACCGTCGAGTGTCAACAAACGTAGTAGACTTGTTCACTGAAAAGACGAGGATAATGGTTTCATCTGACAAGTCACATTTGTTATGCAAACCCAGTTTTGATCATGATATTTAAAAAGACGTACTTTTTTTCAATCTATGTATTAATAAACTAGAAAATTCCAAATTGTAAATATCTCTTCATCTGGACCGACTTGGCATCTACTACGTTTGGACGGGTCCATTTCATTAGTAAGGTGATCGATAAATATTACGGAGTTTTGACAGAAAAGGAAAACGAACTTATTGTTATGTGTTTTCAACAAGGGTTTCGTTCCGCTAAATTATTTGCGCAAATAAAGTTTGTCTATTTTTAGATTACAGGTAATAATTTGACACTACGTATTAACCTGTGTAGTGATTTTGATTTTACGATAAATGTATGAATGAACGATAATTTTATGGATGAACAAGAGCACCTGACCTCTTAAAGAAACACAAATTAAACATAAAAAACCGTATTTATTAGGAGATAATTCAGTTAAATTTTCAATACTAAATCAACAACTGAAATGAATCCATATTTTGTTGAAACATCGTACGAACGGCGGAAAACGGAATCGCATTTATAAAAATGTACTTTTTTTCACTCGGACTTCTATGTTATTTGATAGTCAAACGGTTGA